>NW_026932393.1:0-50601 GCF_032062105.1 Saccostrea cuccullata | reverse complement strand
ATGGCTATATCTCCATTGTTTTTTGACGAATTGCTTTGAGATTTAAAACATAGTCATGCATTAGGATATCCTGCAATATGATATACAAAAAATTTGATAAAACACGCGCATGCACATGTGCTGCAATCTGATTGGTGGAAACTTTAAGTGGCTATATCTCCTTTGTTTTTTTTTTTTTTGACGAAATGCTTAGAAATTTAAAACATAGCCATGCATTATTATATTCTACAATATGATTTAGAAAAAAATCTTGAAATCACGTGGATGCACGTGTGCTGCAATCTGATTGGCTAAAACTTCAAATAGCTTTAATGCCCTTGGTTTTCAACCAAACAGTATGGGATTTATAACATAGATAGATATAAGGGCCTCCTTCAAGAAGGTATGGCCATCATGCACGCGCCCGCACGTGCGTGCATTTGGAACGAGTGAAATTAAAAATACACTTGAATTTGTGTTTTTTGATACTTTTGGGCTAAATGCTTTAATATAAAATATATTTAAATATATAAAAAGTGTAGACAAGATTATATGATCATTACGCACGTGCATTCACATGGGCACGCGTGCAATGTTAAAATTTGAATATAATTGGTATCCTTGAAGGAAAACTTTGTTAAAGTCAAAAATGCACAGATGTTGTCTTTATTAATAAGGCTTACAGGGAATATGTCACCGAGAGGGAGTTGGGGAGCGTTTGGGGAACATCTGTAACGGTTCCCGTTACAATTAGCACTAGTTATTATGTTCCCCAAACGGAGTTTGGGAACATATTGTTTTTACTCTGTTTCTTATTATTATTATTATGTCGCCCCGAACGAAGTCGGGGACGACATATTGATATTGTACGCATGTTTTTTTTATCCAGGCTGTTTCTCGGAGATGGCTGGGACAATCTTCCTGAAACTTTCCTTCAAGGACGATCACTGGTTGTAGTTGTGCAGTGAGGTCGTTCAGTTCCAATATGTCTACCGTTGCCATGGAAACCTGTAAAAAGCGACAAATTTTGTCCGAGAGTGTTCTCTCTGGTCCCTTAAACGTTCGTCATGAAACTTTTCTTATTTTAATGATTAGTATCTGTAGTTCTGCAACTCGTATTTAAAATTTTCATATAATCGATTATTGCCATGGAAACCAGGTGAAAGTTAAAATTCTTTAATTTCGATTTTCTCAATAACTACTCAGGCAATCGTTTTGAAACTTTCAATGTTTATTCCTTGCAATGTGTCAAAGTGATTTCTACTTTCAAAATAATTGTAATGAGTCGCTCACGGTTGCCATAGAAACGAAACAGAGAAAAAGATTCAGATGTACACATGTGTTCTCCAAGGTCTAGGTCAAAGGGTCAAAGTTCGTCGTATCCAATAAAAGTTCTTTTCACAAGGATTACATATTTGAAATACGAAAGCCCTAGTACTTACCGTTCAAACGTTATGGCTATTTACTATGTTCAAGACGCCCCCCCCCCCTCTTTATGAAGCACACAGCCAAGTAGAATACACAGATATAACATATACAACTTACAAGTAACTTTTTAAAATCTTCATTCATAAAATTCAGTTCCCGTCATGTGATATTTTGCCATCATTCATTCTCCTTCTGTTTTGTCTCTTGAATTTATAAATATTTTATTTTATCTATATAAAAAAAAAATAACGATTGTCAGCTGCATTTATTATCATTTCGCGTTTTCTTGTATATCTATCACTTGTATATTATTCATTTCATTAGATAGTGCAAGTATAAATTAAAAAATTGGTACGTCATTTCCATAGTTTTTATTCATTCATAAATTCTTTGATCCGCTCCTGATGGTTCGCAAAGCCTTGATCACCACTGTATACAAAACATTCATCTCGACGAAAATGTTCATGATTCCGCTAAACTGAGAAAGTTCACACATGATTTATTATCTCATAACACACATCAGCTCTCTGCAATGCAGAAATGCTCGAATTGAAGGGGAAATTTCAGGAGTTATTGATGAGAAAAATTCAGGAGTTATTATGTCGCCCCGAACGAAGTCGGGGACGACATATTGATATTGTACGCATGTTTTTTTTATCCAGGCTGTTTCTCGGAGATGGCTGGGACAATCTTCCTGAAACTTTCCTTCAAGGACGATCACTGGTTGTAGTTGTGCAGTGAGGTCGTTCAGTTCCAATATGTCTACCGTTGCCATGGAAACCTGTAAAAAGCGACAAATTTTGTCCGAGAGTGTTCTCTCTGGTCCCTTAAACGTTCGTCATGAAACTTTTCTTATTTTAATGATTAGTATCTGTAGTTCTGCAACTCGTATTTAAAATTTTCATATAATCGATTATTGCCATGGAAACCAGGTGAAAGTTAAAATTCTTTAATTTCGATTTTCTCAATAACTACTCAGGCAATCGTTTTGAAACTTTCAATGTTTATTCCTTGCAATGTGTCAAAGTGATTTCTACTTTCAAAATAATTGTAATGAGTCGCTCACGGTTGCCATAGAAACGAAACAGAAAAAAAGATTCATATGTACACATGTGTTCTCCAAGGTCTAGGTCAAAGGGTCAAAGTTCGTCGTATCCAATAAAAGTTCTTTTCACAAGGATTACATATTTGAAATACGAAAGCCCTAGTACTTACCGTTCAAACGTTATGGCTATTTACTATGTTCAAGACGCCCCCCCCTCTTTTTATGAAGCACACAGCCAAGTAGAATACACAGATATAACATATACAACTTACAAGTAACTTTTTAAAATCTTCATTCATAAAATTCAGTTCCCGTCATGTGATATTTTGCCATCATTCATTCTCCTTCTGTTTTGTCTCTTGAATTTATAAATATTTTATTTTATCTATATAAAAAAAAAATAACGATTGTCAGCTGCATTTATTATCATTTCGCGTTTTCTTGTATATCTATCACTTGTATATTATTCATTTCATTAGATAGTGCAAGTATAAATTAAAAAAATGGTACGTCATTTCCATAGTTTTTATTCATTCATAAATTCTTTGATCCGCTCCTGATGGTTCGCAAAGCCTTGATCACCACTGTATACAAAACATTCATCTCGACGAAAATGTTCATGATTCCGCTAAACTGAGAAAGTTCACACATGATTTATTATCTCATAACACACATCAGCTCTCTGCAATGCAGAAATGCTCGAATTGATGGTGGCATGTCAGATTCGTTTTTCGGTAGAACCTCTAAAATGAAAGTGATAGAGGGAAGTTTCAGAGTTCTCACTGGCGTTACAATACACAAAATAATTCGGCTGATCTTCTTCATAAATTACATTTCCCAAGCTTTTATCATAGGAAAGATATTGCCAATTAACAAGTATGAGGCTCAGTTCAGTACATCTGCCAGATTTCTTTTATGCAAGTCTGCAAATTGAGGAACTTGTAATTTTCCTGCACTACTTTCTTCTCCTACCGATTCTAAAAATAATGAGTGGGATGTACCGAATTAAGGTCTTCCGTTTCCAATGGAAAGGACTGATATAACTCAATGGTTGTTCAAACTTAGCTTATGGACTTTTGTTTTAGTGATGATAAAAATGAAAGTCTTGTCTAATACGGGGCGACATATGCTATTGCTTGCAATAGCAGACTTTCTAGTTATTATTCTTTTTTCTTCTTATTTCTTCTCCGGTACTTTTTTGTCCGGAAGTGTTCTCAGAAACTGTTCACCAAACTAAGTTAAAACCTTTTTAGGGTTAATGGGTGTGTAGTGTAGGTGTGCGGAACGAAGGTCATTTTGCGCGCATACGCCTGCACGTGCGGGCGCGTGAAGTGAGTGAAATGACTGATTTACTTATTATGGCCATAACTTTTACATTTTTTGATGAAATGCTTTGAAACTCATTACATAGAGATATATTAATAGTATTAATATCATGACACTGTCAAATTAGCACGAACTCACGCGCGTGCACGTGAGCTTCGCTCTGATTGGCTGAAACAAAAATCTCAATATCTCTTTTGTTTTTTGACGAAACACTTTGAAATTTTAAACATAGTCATAAACTAGGATATTCTACAATATGATATCAAAAAGATTTCAAGAAATCACGCGCATGCACGTGTGCTGCAATCTGATTGGCTGAAACTTTAAAAGGCTATATCTCCTTTGTTTTTTGATGAAATGCTTTGAAATTTAAAACATAGCCATAGTTTAGAATACCCTGCAATATGATATACAGAAAAATTAAAGAAATCACGCGCATGCACGTGTGCTGCATTCTGATTGGCTGAAACTTTAAATGGCTACATCCCCTTTGTTTTTTGACGAAATGCTTTGAAATTTAAAACATAGTTTTACATTAGAATATCCTGCAATATGATATACAAAAAAATGCATGAAATCACGTGCATGCACGTGTGCTGCAATCTGATTGGCTGAAACTTGAAATGACTATAACTCTCTTGTTTTTCAACCAAACAGGATGGGATTCAGAACATAGATAAATATAAGGAACTCCTACAAGAAGGTATGGTCATAATGCACGCGCACGCACTTGCGTATATTTGGAACGAGTGAAGTTAAAAATACACTTAAATGAGTGATTTTTAATACTTTTGGACTGAATGCTTTGATATATAGTATATTTAAATATATAGTGTAGACAAGATGATATGGTCATAAAGCTCATGCATTTACATGCCCACGGGTTCAATGCTAAAATTTGAATATAATTGGTATCCTTCTGGGTAAATTTTGTTAAAGTCTAAATTACCAGAATTTGTCTTATTTCATGAAGCTTACAGGGAATACGGCACTAAAAGGGAGTTGGGGAGCGTTTGGGGAACATCTGTAACGGTTCCCGTTACAATAAGCACTAGTTATTATTTTTTTTTTTCTTATTTCTTCTCCGGTACTTTTTTTGTCCGCGAGTGTTCTCAGAAACTGTTCACCCAATTGAGCTAAAACCTTTTTAGGGTTAATAGGTGTGTAGTGTAGGTGTGCGGAACGAAGGTCATTTTGCGCGCATACGTATGCACGTGCATGCGCGTGAAATGAGTGAATTGACTGATATATTTGATATGGATGTAACTTCTATATTTTTTTATGAAATGTTTTGAAACTCATTATATAAGGATATATAAGATGCATAGATATGATGACATGGTCAAATTTGCATGAACTCACGCGCATGCACGTGCGCTTTGCTCTGATTGGCTGAAACAAAAACCTCAATATCTTTTTTGTTTTTCGATGAAATGCTTTGAAATTTATAACATAGTCATACATTAGGATACCCTACAATATGATATATAAAATTTTTCGTGAAATCAGGTGCATGCACGTGCGCTGCAATCTGATTGGCTGAAACTTTAAATGACTATTACTCCCTTGGTTTCCAACCAAACATGATGGGATTTAGAACATAGAAAGACATAAAGGACTCCTACAAGATGGTATGGTCAACATTTACATGCATGCACGTGCGTGCACGTGCGCTTTGCTTTGATTGGCTGAAACAAAAATCTCAATATCTTTTCTGTTTTCTGACAAAATGCTTTGAAATTTAAAACATAGGCATACTTTAAGAAGTCGTACAAGGTGATATATAATAATTGTCATGAAAACACGCGCATGCACGTGAGCTGCAATCTGATTGGCTTAAACTTTAAATGGCTATAACTCCCTTGTTTTTCAACCAAACAAGATGGGATTAAGAACATAGACAGGCATAATGGACTCCTACAAGAAGGTATGGTCATCATGCACGTGCGTGCACGTGCAATGAGTAAAATAGTGTAGACAAGATGATATAGTCATTACGCTCATGCAATGTTGTTTAAATCTTAAATGCATAGATTATGCCTATTTTAATGAAACTTACAGGAATATGGCACGAAAAGGGAGTTGAGGAGCGTTTGGGGAACATCTGTAACGGTTCCCGTTACAATTAGCACTAGTTATTATGTTAACATCATAACACCCTACGCCTACTTACTTCAATGAGATGAAATTTAATTTCAGCACATAAAATTAAATTAATTCCAATTCACCGATAGCTACAAGGGAAAAATGGAAGGTACGAAACATGTAATATTTTTGTTAAAATTGAATCATGATTAAAAAATACTTAAAGATTAAGTTTAAAAAACTAAATAGTGATCTAACCTCCTCGGCAATGTGAATAAACGGAGCACTTGTCAAGTATTTAAGTGTCAATACTGTTTGTATCTTTAAGAAAGAGAGAGAGAGAGAGAGGGAGGGAGAGAGAGAAGAAAAATATTTGAGAATGGTGCTACTGCTAATATTAGTCTTACCGCTGACCTAGTAAATATAAATATTTTCCGTATGATTACTATCATTGCTAGTACATATGAATTTTATTACTAGTCTGATAAATATGTATTAGTCTCGGACTTACAGACATTGGGTACTTATGAACCCTACGTAATCGATCAACCAACCATTCATTTAGAAATAATGTTTTAAGTGACAAAATTAACTAGGCAAAGTACAAGTTTATATATGGAACACTGTACTGCTCAATAGGGGAAATCTCGTATAAGCAAATGAAACCGGAAATCTTAAACAGGGGTATATAATTATATGACTTGTACAGATGTCCGCGAACATTAGGAAAGCGAATTACCTATCAATAATTATTCAATATTTAGAAGATTTCCTTTTTTAACAAGAGACATCTGTCCTGTTCGTGAAAAGAAAATTGAAAATTGATACAACTTTCCGATCGTGATCGTGAAAACGGGGGGGGGGGGCTCAACATTAAAGTCAGATATTTGTCTGCAAAGAAATAAATAGATGAAAACTAACTTGATGATTAATTAATTTTAATTCTTTAATTGAACAGGGATAGATATATTCAACACATAAATTTAAACTTGATAAAATTTACTCATAGTTAATTTCAAATCATATTCTGAATTATTTTACAGATATCAATAATATTTAGATTAAAAAAGATAACTGCCTGGGATTTTTTTTCATCAAAAATTAAAATAAGACTGTTTTTAAATGCAAAGTATGACACACAGTCATTTTCACACCACTGCAGCCTCCCCGAGAGCGAGAACAATAGGGACAGTAATTATCAGTAAATGTCAGCACTTGTCTAAGTTTTTCAGCAGGGACAGTAAATGGGTCAGTAATTGTCTAAGTTTATCAGCACCGACTAAGATTGTCAGCACTTTTCTAAGTTTATCAGTACTGGCAGTAAAAAGGTCAGTAATTGTCTAAGTTTTACAGTAATGACAGCACATTGTCAGTAATTTTCTAAATTTGTCAGTAAAAAATAGGAATGTCAGTACTTTTCTGACTTAGTAGTGTAATGATACGAAGGGTAATCAAAAAGTTCGCAAACTATCTCAATATCTACAAAACCACAATTCAGATTGGAATGAAATTCGGTACACACATAGCCATGCACAAGTTCCTTAAACAGCATATCCTGAATAAAGGTTTTCTCCTCGTTTGTGACGTCACAATGTGAAAATGACGTCACTATTTAGGTTACTTGTGACGAAAAATGGTTGTCTCAGTCGAACCCGTTCAAAAAACAACTGTACAATTTATTGTATATCTTAGAAATCCCTCTACAGTATCATATATTAATTTGTACACAATTTATTGAGATTAATGAGTTCCTATAAATTCAATTAATGATTGGATTAATCGTTTTAGTGAAGGAAGGCTGATGGTTAAAAATGATACTTAAAATCTAACACAGTGAAAGTAAGTTTGAAAAGATATGTATTTTTAATTAAGCAATTTGCTATCTAAGACCTCCAATTAGCACTTTGAAAAATGGTTGAATGTTTGAACAATGATATAAGTATTAAGAGTCATTCTCTGTAAGAATCAAAGAATTCAGAAAAAAGTTGGAAATGGTACATCACAGATTTGGCTGATTTTTTGCATGCAATGTAGAAACACCATGTAGAGAACATTTTGGGGGTTAATTTTTTATTTTGAGTCCCGGTTGCCATGGTAACCAAAACCACCATTTTAAGGCCAAAAATACAGAGCAACCTACTAAAAGTATACCATCTTTATCATAAATTCCCATGTTCTACATACTATTTAAAAATTTAACTGTTGCCTAATCTGATAGACTATTTGTTGGAGTAACTACCACAGCTGATGAAATTATTCAATAATAGGTCAGGAAAGAGTTGTTTTTCAGTGAAAAGTGTGAATTTTTGAAATTTCAACAAATTTGAAAAAATGCCAAAAAAAAAAAAAATATATATCCACATTGAATAAAGGTCTCTCCTGAGACAGAAGATTTGTTTTTTAATGGACACCATGCTTATTTTTGGAAAGGATATTATTATCCGCCCATTCTGTTGCCGAGATATGACCATTTCTGACAAATGAACTTTTCTTGTCCAAAAAATTAACTCACATGGAAAGAAATATAAAACTCGGAAAAATATTTCAACTTTTGTGACAGAACGCTATTGAGGGGGTCACGTGACCGCCAATATGACGTGATTCGCGCATGCACAGAACTTTGGTTGATATGCATTAAAATCGGGGAGGATTAATTTAAAATATAATCAACATTAAAACCAAATATTGTTTCTTGCATGGAAGTTATTCAATTAGTTTGCGAACTTTTTGATCACCCCTCGTAAGACGCCGCTCATTGATACAAATTTTATAATTAAATGCCAAAAATTAATGCATTAATAGCTGGCATTCTCAACCACTAATGCTAGTTCGGCACTTAATGATAGACTTATATCATTAAGCGTCACAAATGCAGAGCAATACTGACGCTTAATGAAACAAGCAAATATCGACATAATAATACACACTGATGTATCATTGAGGGTTGTAGTTGCAACCTCTAATGATAAAAAATCACCCCACCCCCGAATCCCAAATCCTATCATGCACTCTTTTTGTATGAATGTGATTTTTTATATTGTTATATTTTTTCTCTATTTTTCATTTCTAACAAATCTTGTTGAGATATTTCATCAGCACCCGACGTCTCCATATGAGTGAAAAATTCTCGAGAGGGACGTTAAACAATATTCAATCAATCGTCAGCACCCTCTCCCCATTCTGAAAAAATATGAATACACTGGATCTTATACATTTCAATTCTAGTATTTTTTTTTTTTTTGTAATTTCCCAACAGGCACACAACAATGAAAAAAAAAACAACTTTGAATAAAAGTTGACTCAACACTGATTAAATATGCTGATTCAATGTTTAGTTTATGTTTGATTTTGCAAATTGAGTTCAACGTTGAAATCTTAACGCTGATTCAATGTTAAAAATTAATGCTGATTAGACATTGAATAAAAGTTGATTCATTTTTTGTTTACTTTTTTCATGGATGGGGGGGGGGTATTACTTATTTAAAATTTTGACCGTTTTATTACAGGTTACCTAGATTGCGTTATAACTGTATAAAGGAAAACATACGATATATGAAAAAATCTATATATTGTAAACATGTACATGTATTTAAGAGACTCCGATCCTCAGCCAGGAAGGACAATTCTTCATTTATATATTAATTCATAATTTCATTCAAAAAGTCTCAAAATAAATCTTGAAAATTATTTTTTTTTTCATGCAACAATTTTCATTATACAGTGAAAACTGTCTAATCTGACACCTGAATAATCCGACATGCTGTGGATTCCGACATTAAATTTCTCTCCTATTTAAGTATTTTCCTTGTTTTTAACACTCTGCAATCCGACACCCTGTCTATTCCGACACAAAAATTGTCTCCCAGTGCATGTCGGATTAGACAGGTTTCGCTGTATTTCTCTTAATGTGTTTTCAAAAGGTTTCATCAAAAACCGAATATTTTACCCGGTAAATCATCTTTAAAAATATATATATATATAGTAATTGATGTTCATTTTCTTCTAACCATAAATACCAAATGATGTTTATTAAAATGATATGAAATTAGATTGATTGATTGTATACTGTTTAACGTCCCTCTCCAGAATTTTTCACTAATATGGAGACGTCACCATTGCAGGTGAAGGGCTGCAAAATTTTACCTATGCTCGGCACTTACGGCCTTTCAGCAGGGAGGGATCTTTATCGTGCCACACCTGCTGTGACACGGGGCCTCGGTTTATACGGTCTCATCCGAAGGACGGCCAGATTTAGTCGCCTTTTACGACAAGCAAGGGGGTACTGAGGACCTATTCTAACCCAGATCTCCGCGGGGCGATATAAAATTAGAAGTGATTTATGGAATTTTGCAATGGCAGGAGAATATTTATACACTTTGCATTGTAAAAAAATCGAAGTAAATAAAAGAAATAAAAGTACATTATATGTATAAAAATTTCGGAATTAAAGCCTGGATAACTATGATTTTCATTTTTAAAATGTGTTAATGGTTCAAATTTAAATTGGAAAATGCAAAGCAGATGTTTTTTTTATTTGTAATTCCTGAAAATATATTTGAGTTTTACTAGTTTTCTCTGCATGATATGAATAACTGAAATATGACGTCTGAAAAATTATTATGGATAAAAGCGCGTTACTTTGAAAATTCAGAGACATTTTTGTGAGCATTTTCAATTAGTTTAAAACAATATAATTAAAAAAAAATAGTTACAGCACTTAATATTTTTAAATTCAAAAATTGCCATTTGTTTTTTCCCATGCATAAATGTGGTTTATTTTAAACCACAAACCGAGATGAAAATTGTATTAAAGGGTTTACACATCGGGATCAAGATTCCTTTCATATCTCGATACGGATACGGATACGGATTCCTCAGATAGAACAATCTCTAATTCCACTAGAGACAGACTGATATCTTTCTAGTTACAAAAAAACTATATATATAAGATATCATTGTTTGTAATTATTTCAAATTTATTAAAGTACAATTCTTTGATATGCTTGAACTTTCGTGCCACTTTCTGTGCTACATAATTAATTCCTTGATCGATTCCTCTTTGTCAATAGCTCGTCTGATGGAAAGTATCACGAATGCAAGAGAAAAACATGGAAGTGTTTAAACATTTTCTGTATGATGTCTATTTTGCACACATAAGCACGAGTTAGAGTTCTTTTTGTAATGACATTTATTTAAATTTTATTTTTTATTGATATCAATAAGCAATGCCTCCCATGGAAATACTTACTTCTGAACCCTAGGTACATGTAGCACTTGTAAATTTGGATGATAAGATAATTACCTAGATTGCATATAAAACAAGTCTTCGGCAAAATGTTCAAATTTAAGGGGGGAGGGCTCCAAAGAAAGCAGAAAGGACCACACTTGAATCGTTTCATAGGCTAAAAACTTTACTTTGCAATTATTTGTTAAGAATTAGTCACAAGTATTGAATTTTCTATAAGTGCCGTTTGTATTCGACTATAAATCCTCTATGAGGGGTTAATCTTAGTTCAATACTCTATATTCAACCAGTAAAACGGCACATGTAATATTTTGAAACATCAAAAGGCATAAAAAATACGATTGGTACATGATCATACTTCAACAAGAAGCTCCTCGACCCAGGCATTATGAGATTTGATAACATGGAAAACCCATATTTATATTTTGATAAATATTCAAAAACGATACTAAAATAATCACACAACAGTAATGTATTCAAATAATACTGATTACGAATATAGGATAAATGAACCCTATTCTTAAAAATTGTATAAAGTATAAATATTGTTCAATGTATTGCATTATATTTTTTGTGTTATGTATCCTTAAACATAAGTTGTCAATATGTATCTCTTTTTTCGAGATATGGTGAAATTTAGCAAATGAAACTTCAATAGTGAAAATTATAAATTTATTTATCTATATAAATATCTGAAACGTTAAGATTGACCTGCGTTATGCCGTGTCAAATCTAAAATACACACTAAAATTTCAATAAAAATTTTTCAAACATATTAGATATATTTTTGGTTGTATTAAGTATATTTTTGTTTGACTGTCCAAATAGTTGTATCAGATTAAAGGCATTTGCTTGATTCCGTATTTTCAGTAAAATAAATCGGTTCTTTTAAAAGGATTTGAATATCATTTTATTTATCTCTTTGCTTGTACCTCTATCTCTCAGCAATCTGACTGTCTGTCTTTTAAACATTCGGAGCTTAAAGAAGTTCCTTTGAATAGCAAGAAAAAGATAGGGCACATATAAATGTTTTGGCAAGTGATATCTCATAGTCCAGGAAAGATGTGTATGTGTGAGTCTTAGATATTGCAAGTTGTTTTTATTTAGTATTATTAAAGGTTGCAACTGCAACGCTTAATGATACACTAGTATGTATCATATTAGTGGTCCAGATATTTGCTTGTTTCATTAAGCGTCAGTGTGCTCTGCATTTGTAGCGCTTAATGATATACTGTTAACGTATTGCATTTAGCGGTGTATTCTATTTAGCGATTTTGGCGGAAAGCAGAATCTGCTAATTCAAGTACATCGCTAATTGTCTTGTATATTAACTTTTAAAACTAGCGAATTCAAACAGCGCTAAATCGAATCTACGCTAACTTGTTGAAAATTGAATTTCCGCGAAATATCGTACACGCCAAATGTAATACATTTACAGTAATTCTATCATTATGCGGTTATCTAGCAATAGCGAGTGAGAATATCAGCTATTAATGCAATAATTTATGGCATTAAGCGTTGCGATTGCAACGCTTAATGACATTTGTCATTTATCATTAGAAGTTGCCACAATGGGGATTTTCCTTGCCTCCCTTTTCAATATATATGATTTTTCTTTCATTAGAGCATGCCCAACTTCAGAGTTTTTTTTTTATTATTTCTAAATCCTAATTCTATTTTAAACTACATGTAAATTCTTTACCCTAATTAATTACAAGTCCTTTACGATTTTTTTTCTGCAAAACTGATTCAAAATTCAAAATGAAATGTACACATTTTCTCCTCAGTTTAACATGAAACAAACGAAATACTTTCTAAATATAAAATGCAAAATCTTGAAATAAATGTTTTATTCAACCATGAATGAAAATTCGGGGTAAATAGTTTTTGACCTGTCCATCCCTTTGTCAATCTGTCTGAATTTCTATATGACTGTCTGTCTGTAGGTCTAGCTTGCCGTAAGTGTTTGCGTGGTATTTGTGATACGTGTGGTGCGTGAATTCTATTAGTGAGATTTTTACTGTTGATATTACCGTATAATTCATGTGAGGCAGGAATGTTAAGAAAATTCTATTTTGATACCATCAACAATTTTATTGGATAATGAAATGGCTTTATTGAAGGAAAATGATTTCTCCAAAACATTGCAAAGAAACATGTATGTGTAAGAGTCAAAAGTACTAAACACCAATGGTGAATTGTCTACGGCAAACCCGATGACTTCTACATGTATCTATACCGTTCGGTAGACTCGCCAAAATCCGATGGTACGTTTTATATGACACATGTTGGTTACTCGCGTTGGACGCTCATATGAAGTGCGATGGATTGACAATCTAAAGTCCCATGGTACCGTGTAACAATCAATGTTTATGACGTCACAATAGTCTTACGACAATCATTGACAGGTTGTCCTACATTTAACAAGGCTGGCTCCTGATATTTAAAGCCTTAAACTTTTTTTGGTCAAGTATATTTTCACTTTCTACGCATGTAGCTTAATTAAAAATTAAATCAAAATATGAGGGTCGATATGCTTCTTTCGGCACCACAGTACATTAAATATGACATTTTTGCACTGAAATCTTTGTCTTAATCAAAAATAAAATCTTCAACGTTTTCGCTCTTAACATTTTATTCAAGTAAAGCATGGAAGAAATAAAGTATCAGTCTATTTAAAATTCTGTCTAGGACAAAGTTTCAAATTGCTTCGCATAATCAATTATTTGACCTTTCTGCACTCTCAAAGTATGATTTTTCTAGCATTGAAAATTTTCTAAAAAAAGAAAATTATTTCAAAGTCTTAAACTTTTGAAGAATATCAGCAAATAGGTCAAATGTATCTGAAATGTTCAGAAAAGGACATCAAAAGCGGGGGGTGAATGATGTATATTTTAAGATATTACTAAAATGTGTCAATTTTATGCTGAAGTTGGTTCAATTTCATCCTGGACCTTCAGAGTATATTCAATATATTCGTCGTATTTTGGCGAAAAAAATCATTAGAAATAATTTAATAAATATTTCAGAATAAGCATAACCAATTTCACTGTAAAAAAAAGAACAGTTTCGTGTACAACCAGAATTAACAATTAGAAATATAACACTAAGAGCGCTGTATATAGTTCATTGGAGAAAAATTGAAAAATTTCCTCTGAAAATCTTCAGGTACAAAATATTAGAATCTAAATTCAGTGTTGAAACTTGATATAGACTTTTTGAAATAGAGGTCCGGACCATGCAGAATCGACTCAAAAGCACAGGATCTAATGTCCTTAAAGGCCATCATTTTCAGAAGTCGACCTGATTCTACAACATTACTGTTTTGGTTATTCCTAATAGTTAGTTCTCGCACTCAACTCGAGTGATAAGGGTTAGATCGATCCCAATAAACTCTTGCCAAGTGCAAAGCTTCTTATGTATAATTGATCAATTCATGAAAGATTAAGAGTCAGGTAGACCGCTTTTACCCTGAGAATTTCTGATAAAATCAGAACTTCTCAGTTTTGGTTAAAAATGAACATTTTTCACTTGGAATGTGGTGACCTTGTATCTATTTAACATAGCATACTATTTTTTAGTCAATGCAATAAGTTTCTCATTTTTACCATATTCTGTATATTACTTAAAAAATGTCCTAAAATTGATTCAATTTTTTTTTCAAATTTTCATGTAGAGCACAACCTTTGATCCAAAATTTGGAATTACATAATGAAAGATCTGTTTTTGAAGTCTTAGATCAAAAACATGTTTATAGTTTTTGATCGTTAGCTGTGCTCATATTTTATTTAATTCTTTGCAGAAGGTAGTCGAAAACGCATGTTTTCTACAATGTTGAAGGAAATTTCATTTTTAAAAAAGTTTTCCTATATCTAAATATGAAAAAGAAATTGTATTCATGTTAAATGAAAGCACAAAGTTTCTACTTTATTTTGATACATTAAATGTGAAGGCGGGTAAAGTCAATTTATTGATAAGGACAAGGCTACTTTAGGCATAAAGTGAACATAGGCGCTTTTACCAATGGATCAGATATCTTCTGTTTTTTTTTTATTTTATTTTTTTATTTTTTGCTAAATCGCTAGCTCACCAATCTTGTTTCTAAAGACCAGTTTGTTTTAATTATTTTTTTTTTAATTTATCACTGATTCACTGATTTATGAAAATCTTATGTTAAATATATTTGCATACCAAACAAAAAAATGCACGGGACGTCGCGCATAGCATTGCGGTTTTAAATTGCGTAACTTGTGACACCGTAAATGACGGATGTTAGAATTTTTGGTCATTTTATTATTTTGGCTACATGGATTTTTCTGCCAATTTTTACCAATCTTTTATAATACCCTTTGATGATGTCGCACAATATTCATTATCAAATGTCTATTATACAAACAATTCTGACTCTTCAAAATATGGAAGCATTCTGTAATATACCGTGATATTAACAAGTAACAAAAAAGATGGAATGTTTGGTAAAGACTTTTTTTTCTTCTATATAACAAGTTCTTTTTCTAAAACTATAGTGGCAAATGAAATGTGCAAATTAAGAAGAAGCTTCTTTAACAAACTATGAGCAAGTAAAAAGAGATATTGATAGAGCGATATTGATGACTAGTCGGTTTTGCTACGACAACATAAATATACGTATGATTCTATTTAACGGGATGTATATCGTAAATGTGAGCTGTATTTTCTTTTCTATATAAAAATTTGTTACAGATAAAATCTTATTTTTACAACGTGCAAATCAATCAATTTTTCTATTTAAAGAAACACAAAATAATTATACATTTTTATGAATGCAAGAGCAGAAATTGGAGGTCTGGTCTCATTTGATACGCCTTACAATTTGGACGTTTTTTCGCTTAATCAACGAAAGCAATAACGTCAGAAGTGGATATTTTAATGTTACAAAATTGGCCCCGATTAAGTGCACGATGTCACGGGTTGTTTTGATTTTTAATATGTTGCCAATATAATTGCCAAAAAAAACAAACAAAAAACAAAAAACAAAAAACAAACATCGTTATTCTTTCTTATGTCTTAAACAGAGAAAAATCAAACAATAATTTAAAATAATTGTAATTCAAATTGTATGTACTACAGGAAAACGAAAGTAAAAAGAAGGTCATAAATACATGAAAGTCTGTAAAATTGTCATCTGACACAGTCGCAGGTAAAAAGATGGACGAGTTTGAGAAAAAATACGCTAATTATGAGCAGACAGTGAATTCTTAAAATACCGACCGGTTTACAGAATAAGCAGCATTCACAATGTACAGCATTTATTAAAATAAATTATCAAGAACATTCAAGGGAATTAAATATTATGACGGACAGAACATCAAGTCGTTGTCAAGACAAATAGATAAATGACTTGGGTCATCTTTCAATGTCAAAAAATGACCCCCTAGCCGTAAGCAAAATATTTTTGAAGAAAAAAAGCCCTAAGATTCATTAATAATGTTTGCATCATAAAGAAACTTGACCTCTTTTCCGAAAGATCGTTTGAACCCAAATGTTTTATTCTTCCTTATTTTACCTTTGACCAACAATGTAGGAACGCGCAATTAAAATGCCAAAAAAAAAAAAAAGAAAAACATTTATATCCATATTTCTATTTAAATGTGTTGCAGGTCTACATGATTGCGTTGTATTTCACCATAATATGTGTTTTGAAGACGAGTACCGGTATTTTAAATTGTTCCCCTATCCACTGGCATTTTTCATTTATAAAGACTCTGTACTTTTTGATATGGATTTTTAAAAGAAAAAAAAACATCTTTTCGCTTTCCAGAAATTTAAAAATCGGAAATACCGTGGAAAGTCAGACCGAAATATTTGGACCAAATATTTGGTTCGAAAAATCTTTTAAGATTGATTGATTGATTGGTTGATTGAATGTGTATTGCTTACTCATATGAAGACGCCACCACTTAGCAATTTATCATTATTTTTGAAAGATATAGTCTCATAACTACATCGGTGTTTGCAAACAAATTTTCATAACGCGCTATCCATTGCTTATAACTACATTTTTTAACTTTCTTCTTTAACTGCAAATGCGATTTATATTTAAAACCCTATGTATTATCCTTCGTACAGTAAAAGGATCACCAAAAATAACAGCTTCTGGTCAATGTGAGCATGATGTTTTGATTTTCGCTTATGACGTTGCACTTCCTCGGCTTTCAATGATTGTGACGTCAAATTAAAACGCATGATTAACCTCTTGCCACTCTTTCCGTTTTAAAGTGTTTTGAATGCAATTTATTTCCATTTACTTAAGATGCAAAAATACATATGTAATGTAAATATTATCCGGTGGAGAGCTGCAACTTTTGTCCTATATTCGGCACTCAGGGCTATTATCCAGGGAGGGATGTTTCCGTCCAAACACCTACTGTGACACGGGACCTCGGTTTATAAGGTTTCATCCGAAGGACCAGTCTCCATGTCCAACAGAGAGTGTAAAAAGTAACTTATAAATTGATTGATTGTATATTCTTAACGTCCCTCTGAAGAAGGAGCACTGTTACAACGCACTTTGAAAAATTACGCACTTTGAAAAAATTTTTTCAAAGTGCGTTAAAATTTGGGACCAAGCTAACGCACTTTGAAAAAAATAATTTTTTTCTCAAAGTGCGTTAATATCGACCATATTAACGCACTTTGAAAAAAATGTAAAGATTGATCAAAATTCCTTCAAATAATCGGTATGATAAACTAGAGCCGAGCTCGTTGCAAAGCAACGAGTAGGTCTTCCGTTGGAGCTGTGGACAGGAAGTACCGACCTTGGGTCAAGGTCACTGCACTTTGTTATGTTAACAACCTTTCTTCCCAGCATGAGCCTCCAGTAAATTTTAATTATAAAGTTATGCGCTTAAACATTTTTTTCTTTGTCAGTGACCTTGATTTGCCAGAAAGACATTTGATCAGGGTCATTACAAAACCTCCAATCATAAGTAATGTATATTTCAAGCGAGAGCCTCCAATGATTTTCATTTACTAATTCATAGCATATCTAGTAAAGAAAATATTTCTTCTGTCAGTGACCTTGATCTTACCAGAATAACCTTGGCTCTGTGTCAAAACAAACACCTTTTAGTGATTAGAGAAGTTTATAACCCTGACAGGAATTTTACAACTTTTCTGTCATTGGCCGATGAAGATGTTTGAAATTTGCATTATCTCGCACCATTTTGTGACAGGTCAGAAAAACAACATTGAGGTATTTTAAAACATCACTGGATATTAATATTCAAACAACATGGAGTTTCTATTTATGAAAGATAGACGGGGTTGAAAGTCCTTTCCATAATATGTATTTTAGGGTAATAGCTTTATTTTCAATAAAATTAAACTCAAAAGTCCACAAATAAAATATCTTTCCTTATTTATTTCAAAGTTTGGGTAAAGGGGGTGAGGAGCATGGGGATGTCATGATGTAATACATTCGAGGTTATTATTCTGTTAGACAGGAAGATCCGAGGAGTTGTGATTTGCTGATCATGATCTAAAACACGTTGACAAACCGAAACTACATGGTTTTATACACGTTATTCAATCAATTCATTCATAAGTATTTTCCTTGAAGGAGGAATGCATGGATAAAGGATTAAAGAAAATTCCCGATGTACAATAGCATCCGTGCATGGACTTCATTTTAGTACTACATAATGATATTGTGCTTGAATAAAATCATCAAATAAATTAAATTTAAATAGGAAAGGGAGATTATGTTTAATAGAATAAAAATTAGACAATACTTGATACAGGGACTCGCTGGTAAAAACTTGAATGTACTTGAATAAAATGCCTCTCACTCGTTTTCTCTCGTACGCGTATTTTTTAAACCAAGGAAAGTAATTTGCGCTAGATATAAGTTCATCATTTTGAAGAAAATACTGAGTTATATACGGTAAACGATACAAATGGTTTGACTTTGGTGCTGGTTATGATTTTAACAGCTTATTTAGGTTGTAAAAGCGTTTAATTACATGATAAGTCTGTAATATTCAGATAACATTGTTACCCCGGTATATAAGTTCTTGAATTTTCGATTCTGGACATATGCGGGTTTATTACTTCTTGAATGTACATTGTATAGCCTGCTACTGATATTTAATCACAGAACAAAATTACAATGTTAGCACACTATACTTATCATTTATACGGGTTTTGAATAAATTATAAAACAAATTAAGTTCATTGCTTTAAAATAATTATTTCTGGAACTTTACTATAAAACCTGTAATATAAATTAATAGAGAGTGTGCAGCACAGAAGTCACTTATGAAGTTTACACGTGCCGGTGTTACTTATCGATGTTTAGTCGATTTTATTGAGTAGAATTCTCTCCTTAAGATTCGGAAGATTGTCTTTAAAAGTTTAAAATTGGTATAGCCATGGTTAATATCTGTGATAAAAAATTGTGTTTCGGAAAACTTGTGTTGAAAACGAATTTATTTGTGTGTGAAAAGAGCAAAGCTTGTGCATTTTAATAAATATTGGTTGAAGTAAAGTAACTGCAGATCGCCAGTCCTTGCGCTATGAAACGTCAAATTACACATGGATCTAGCGTATATTTAAGAAGTGAAGACTGATTAATATACATGTAAAATAAATGCCCCAGCGTTTTGTACTAAAGTCAAACCTAAAACATTTTAAGATATTTTTGAAAGATTTAATTTAGTTAGAGAAAATAATATTTTCTTACTGTTGTAGAATGGTTTGTATATACCAATTATTTGCCTATGACTGCGGGGTCAATGGTTCAACGCGGTATTTCTCGGCAGCGTGTACTCAAAAGATAGAATACTCTGAATGGGAAACAAAGAACACGTTTAAAACCTAATTTTTAAAAGAGATATGATACAGCGTGGTAAAATATCTATTACTTACGGCAAGTTTATTTCAATTATACGCAGAAAGAGTTCTTCAATATCAAAATGAGAACGGAGCCTTGTTTACGGTGAATATGGATCTAGCTTTCTTTCCTACCATACGTAAGACTCGAACAAAATAATATTTTCATGCATGGGACAGAGATAGTATAGGAAGGAACAATTTTATCAAGAATTAATTTAACCATTCTGTGGTGTTTTTTTTTTGTGTATGACTGTGGGTGGCTGGATCACACGCCGATTGATTCTCGGTGACCGACTTTGCCCCGCCGCTATCGAGGGAGGCGCGTTATATAATTGTAAACAAACAAGGTGAATGTTAAAGCCGTGCACTTAATGGCTGTGAATAGTATAATTATGTGCTTTTTAGTTATGTTTTATTTTCTCACTATATTGTTTGCTTTTATGTGATAAGAAGAAAAGATGATATTTTCTTCCCTTTTTAGTAGACTTGGTTTATACGATTAAAAAAAAATGAAATAAAAGGGAAAGTTGTCAGTGAATAAACATGATAATTTGTAAGAAAAAAGCACAAACACTTCGAGAACTTTATTCTGAAGAATATTAGCTTCCAATGTAGCCATGTTTATTACTTTTAGTAAGCTTGCTTTGGTTACACGCATGAGGAGCTCTCGTTTACGTGCTGAGTAAAAATAATTACCTGTGCATATATAGGTCATGCACCAGCTCATTTAAAACAAGACTCGAACACAATTACAATTTCATGAGATCAGTAAGATGTTAAAGCACAACTTTATAATCGATAGTCATTTCGAAATATTTACCGTTTTTGAGTTATAAAGCAAAAACTTTCAAGGTCCCTTGATCCCTAATTATAGGGGCCAGCCCCTTTTGAATATTATTATATGAAAGTCCTTGCAATTATGCACAACTTTTGTTCATTATGTCTTAACAAAATATTTTTAATTTTCAAGATAAAAAGGAAAATATGTGTAAATTTTCGCTCTTGTAGGCGTTCTAATTTTTGACCCCTATATAGCGCCATTGTGAATACAAAAATCGAAAAACAAAAACCGATGTGCATAACTTCAATCCTTATGTTACCTAAAATCAGTAAAAATTCTGCTTCAGCTTTTGTGGTCTCTGAGCCTTTATCCGGAAACGAAAGCCTATAAATTTTCGTTTAAAGGGAAATAACTCAAAACCGTAAGTGACTTTTTGAAATTTTAGTCAGCATTCTGGTAGAGTTTATAAACGTCTATAACATCTGAAAATTTGAGCGAAATCCGTTGAGAAATGAGTGAGATATGAGGCCTCAAAGTTGCGGTCTAGGAAGTAGAAGAAAAAAAAGAATAATAATCTTTACCATCAGAATCAGTAGAAGGTCTTCCGTTGGAAACGGAAGACCTTAATAACAGATCCTGGTTTAATAACTTTTTTATGATTAAGTCACTGTAGGACCTGAGATATTGACGTTTTAAATATTTAAGGTTTTGAGAAAATAAAAGGTAAAAGAGTCTTGAAAAAAAGAGTGACGACTGTTTAAGATCAGTGATTCGTTTTTTTTAATTCTAGTCTTTGATAAATAGATGTAAAGGTGTAAAGGGGGCACTAACAGTGGACAGCTTTAAGCAACTTAGCATTTATTATAATAAAAAGGGGCCAATTTGATTGTTCAAAACTATGAAATTCTTTCTCTCTAATACGTTTTACTGTACTTAAAAAATTATAGTTTTCATCTGTTTTAATTAACTCATTTATAATTGAAAGTTTTCACCGTCATACCAGTTAGGTAAATACATAATTATATGAATGCTTTGAGTATAGCATAGACATCGAGACTGGGCGAAGGGCCAGGGGAGGGGGGATGGGGGGCTAAGCCCTCCACTTATTTTGGAAAGATATATACATCGTATAAACATTGAAAATGCAGCGTACCCTTTCTAGGTTTTATTGCTCCCCTTCCCCTTTTGTTACCGACACCTATGTATTGGAAAGATAAAGATTTGGTCTGAGGGATCTTATAGTACCTTCTTCTCCTCCTTTCGACGGGGGTAAATCAAATCATTTTTGAGGTTAGGGTTAGACTTAGTTTTTTGAAAGATAAATAACAAATAAAATCTTTCCATGACTAAAATATGATTTTTTTTTTCAAAGTGCGTTAAGTGTTTCCATGGTAAAATATATTGATGTAGACTCTTAACGCACTTTGAAAAATTTTTTAAAAGTGCGTTGATTTTGTCCCAAAAATTACGCACTTTGAAAATTTTATTCAAAGTGCGTAATTTTTTCAAAGTGCGTTGCCACAGAGCACAGTTTCTTTAAGATTGATTGCTGAATCACGGCGTAAAAATGCAAATGAATTCTAAGACGTTAAAGGAGAAAAAGTGCACATGTAATTTACTTATCATCAGATCAATCTGAAAAATAGAAATAAACTAGAGCCGAGCTCGTTGCAAAGCAACGAGTAGGTCTTCCGTCCTGTTTGACCGGAAGTAACTTTCATTTAAAAAAAAAGTAATGATGTCCAAAAATGGGTTAATCCTCCAAATCTATGTTACGTCTTGCAAAAGTAAGCCATTCTTTGGTACTTCCGTTATGACCGGAAGTGACGACGACGGACGGAAAATTAATATTTAAGCTTCTAGTGACACATGTTACCCAAAAACCTGTCAAAAAGGGCAAAAATATGCATTTTCTGATTACTTCCGGTTTGACCGGAAGTGATGACGACGGACGTATTTTGACGACCCCATTAGATAAAGCTTGAAATTTTGAACAACTTTGCTTCTTTGATGCATAACAAATTCTCAAAACTTTTTGAGATATCTGGAAAAAACATTTGGCCCCTCTAGGTCCCTTAATTTAGGGGTCAGCCCCTTTTTTCAAACATATCATTTGAAAGATCTTCTAATTCTGCACAAATTATGTACTATATATTTTTACAAAATATTTTTAGTTTAGAAGATAAAAAGAAAAATATGAGTAATTTTTGGTTCTTTTTAGCGTTCTAATTTTTGACCCCTATATAGCGCCATTTTGAATAGAGAAATCGAAAAACAAAAACCGATGTGCACAACTTCAATCCTTCTATTATCTAAAATCAGTAGAATTTCTGCTCCAGCTTTAGCCGTCTCTGAGCCTTTGTCTGGAAACGAAAGCCTATAAATTTTCCTTTAAAGGGAAATAACTCAAAACCGGAAGTAGCTTTTTGAAATTTTGGACAGCATTCTGATAGAGTTTATTAACGTCTATAACGTCTGAAATTTTGAGCGAAATCCGTTGAGAAATGAGCGAGATATGAGGCCTCAAAGTTGCGGTCTAGGAAGCAGAAGAAAAAAAAGAATAATAATCTTTACCAACAGAATCAGTAGAAGGTCTTCCGTTGAAAACGGAAGACCTTAACAAGTTGCTGTCCTTTAAAAAAGGATTGCAATACGTGGACTATATGCATGTGTTTCTAACCGAATTTCAATTTCAGAATTAAATTTATCGGTGTGTAAATATTCATGTATATTTGTTCACATTTTCTACAATGATCTGCCTACTAATGACTGATTGTAGTCTCAAAGAAATATTGTTAAATTTTATCTCGGATTAGACTTTAGTTTGGTCAGTTTAAAAAATCGGGCTATTTTGATACATGTAACTCATAATGGCTGGGACACGACACCTACATGTGTTCTGGCTTTTTACGGAAGAAATCTATCATGAGAAAAATAGATCTGATGGCACAGCTCTGTATTTCGAATTTCTTTTTTCAGAGCCTCCCCACTCCCCAACATTAACAATTGTTGCTTTAGACCACTATCAAACAGTACATTTTCGATTTGGATTGTTGAAATATCAAATTATTTTGCTAGTCTTGATGTTTAAAACAAATGCCGGTGAAAACTTGTTCTGTCTTTTAAAAGCTAGAACTAGTCATTTTTAGCTCACATGAGCCGAAGGCTCAAGTGAGCTTTTCTGATCACATATTGTCCGGCGTCCGTCTGTCCGTCTGTCTGTCTGTCTGTCCGTCTGTCCGTCTGTCTGTCTGTAAACTTTTCACATTTTCGACTTCTTCTCAAGAACCGCTGGGCCAATTTCAACCAAACTTGCCACAAAGTATCCTTGGGTGAAGGGGATTCAAGTTTGTTCAAATGAAGGGCCACACCCTTATTCAAGGGGAGATAATTGGGAATTAATAAAAATTTAATGGTATATTTTAAAAATCTTCTTCTCAAGAACCAATGTGCCAGGAAAGATGAAACTTATGGGGAAACATCCTCAGGTAGTGTAGATTCAAGTTTGTTCAAATCATGACCCCCGGGGGTAGGGTGGGGCAAATATGGCCGAACAATTTTTTTTTACATAGAAATAAGTAGGGAAATTCTTTAAAAATCTTCTTCTCAAGAATGACAAAGCCATAATTCATTATATTTATATAGGAGCATGCGCATGTAGTGCAGATTCAAGTTTGTTCAAATCATGCCCCCCCCCCGGGTAAGGGGGGGGGGGGGGGGGCAAAATGGCCGACCAAAGTTTTACATAGAAATATATAGGAATATTCTTTAAAAATCTTCTTCTCAAGAATGACAAAGACATAATTCATCATATTTATATGGAAACATGCTCAGGTAGTGTAGATTCAATTTTGTTCAATTCATGACCCCCAGGGGTAGGGCGGGGCCAAAATGGCCGACCAAAGTTTTACATAGAAATATATAGGAAAATTCTTTTAAAATCTTCTTCTCAAGAATGACAAAGCCATAATTCATCATATTTATATGAAAGTATGCTCAGGTAGTGTAGATTCAAGTTTGTTCAAATCATGACCCCCAGGGGTAGGGCGGGGCCAATTACATAGAAATATATAGGAAAATTCTTTAAAAATCTTCTTCTCAAGAATGACAACGCCATAATTCATCATATTTATATAGTAGCATGCTCATGTAGTGTAGATTCAAGTTTGTTCAAATCATGACCCCCCGGGTAAGGGGAGGGGGGGGGGGGCAAATTGGCCGATCAAAGTTTTACATAGAAATATATAGGAAAATTCTTTAAAAATCTTCTTCTCAAGAATGACAAAGACATAATTCATCATATTTATATGGAAACATGCTCAGGTAGTGTAGATTCAATTTTGTTCAAATCATGACACACGGGGGTAGGGCGGGGCCAAAATGGCCGACCAAAGTTTTACATAGAAATATATAGGAAAATTCTTTAAAAATCTTCTTCTCAAGAATGACAAAGCCATAATTCATCATATATATATGGAAGTATGCTCAGGTAGTGTAGATTCAAGTTTGTTCAAATCATGACCCCCAGGGGTAGGGCGGGGCCAATTACGTAGAAATATATAGGAAAATTCTTTGAAAATCTTCTTCTCAAGAATGAAAAAGCCATTATTCATCATATTTATATGGAAACATGCTCAGGTAGTGTAGATTCAAGTTTGTTCAAATCATGTCCTCTGAGGGTAGAAATATATAGGATAATTCTTTTAAAATCTTCTTCTCAATCATTTTCTAAAAAATAGCAAATCCATGATTGGTCATGGGACTACTTTTGGATTGAAACTTTACAATAAAAAGCCATTTTATACTAGTCCTACCCTTGGTGCTCAGGTGAGCGATGTGGCCCATGGGCCTCTTGTTTTTTTAAGTTGTTAAGTTACATGCATCTATATACTGCAAGTTCATCCTACCTTTTAAAATGCTTGTTCCATAGAATTTATGTTTAATTTACATGTAAAATATATGTATAAGAGAGACATTTGGATCCGCCAATGAATATATAAATATGATATGCGGATTTAAAAGCGCAATTTGCCAATGATTGGCATATTCTAATACGAATAGGGCGAATTATTCTACGGGCTAGTTGATTAAGGAGCGAACTCTCTAGCATTCTCGTGCATGCGTAGCCTTTCGTTTGCCCATAGCATCCGGTTTAATCTCGCTTATATATTTACTGCGTCGACCTCAGGGTTCACGCAATAATGCTTTGTCAGTTGTAAAGAAAAAGACAATTAAGTACATCACGTAGAGTTTGTCGTTTAAAAACACTCTTTACTAGCCAAGCTCTCTTTTATCTAACAATTGCTGATTCTTAAAAAAACACTCCACCTAATTATTTATCTAACAATTAAATGTACTTACACTTGTAAGTGTCAGACATATTGAAATCGGTTTTTGGACATCCATTTCTAAACGTCTGGCATGACGTCGTAAAGACCTTACCACTTACCCTCAGAGGACACTTTCCGAAAGAAATATTAAACAAAAAGTACCATTAAAACCTTATTTTAAGCCTATAATTCCAGCTAAAATGCGTACATATGTACAATACAAGGCTTATTGCTCAACATAAGTGAATGTTTTTGATACCTGCAATGAGTTGGATAAATCAAAATGCATCGTACAAATAAGATACATTTTGCCTTGTTTTATCTGATATCAGTATTGATTTTCAATCATGTTAGCAATTCATAAATAAATAACAATGTTAAAACGTTCACAGGGAAATTAACTTTGTTGGTCACGTGATCAAAGCCTGTGAATCCCTTAAGGCTTCTTAGTAGATTTGATCTCGTACCAATAAATTTCATATCCCAGTGAATTTCTTAATATTGTTGTTTATTACTTATGTTTACATTTGAGTCGAATATTCCATTAGAACACGAACGCACTACCGTATTGTTATCTTGTAACCTAGAAATATTTTTGTTATTAACTTACTAATTGCATGTTGTTTGACGTCCCTCTCGAGGTTTTTATTTGCCAGCACTTGCCGTTGAAGATTTACATATTTTTGTCCTATACACACTACGATATGGAACCTCGGTCAAACATTTTACGCAAGGATTGACTCCTTACTTTGGCACTATAGAGCAGACGCTCTATTCACTGAGCCACGCGGACGACTATTTAGTATTTTGGATGTGTCTTGCTCCGACAATTGTTATCTACAGTCCAGACGAGGAAATCTCTTTTTGTGGGACTTTGACGGGGAGCGTTGACTTTTAAATTTACAGTTGACGGTGTACTTGTATACTATGAAAATATACGGAAGGTCTTTTACGATATTAATATTTAGCTTAACATTTAATTAAACGAAAACAACGGGTTATTCCAATGCACATATAAGTTATCCTTGACGAAACCGACAACCAACGTATCCTCAACTCCCGGACTTCAAATGCAAGTGTCCCTAACACCATACCTATGACCACTAGAAATAATTTCTTATGTATTATCAGTTCTGTACCTACGTACATGATACAAGTTTAAATTTCCAAGTTAACCGTCAACTGTAGAAGTCATTGCTTCTCGAAAAAGTCCATAATGGAGTAACAAGTGTAGCTTCTGAGACTAATAATCTTGATCGGAGTTCTTCATATGTGTGATGTCCAAGTGACAACTTCTGTTTTAGTTTTACAAACCTTCAAAGGCTTTTCGGGTTAAAAGAAAGGCAATTTAGCGCGGTTTTATTATTAAAATATTGAGAGATGTTAAATCAGAATGGAGTCATTCTAAAATCTTTTCGATAACAACAATGCAAGGAAAAGAAAATTATATGAAATTATCCTTTTAATGTGTTTTTTTTTTTAAATTACAAATCTTCGGGCCATGGCTCCCAGCGGAAAGGAGTGGTAACAATAATTTTACTGCAGAAAAAATGCAAAACATTTAAATATATTCTTGAAAACAACTCGCCTAAAACAAAATAAATGAAAAATAACGCACGGTATATTCGATCTCAAAAGTCAACCTAACACTAAAAACAGGAGCAAACCAGGAGGAAATATCGACCTCCACATCACCAGATATCGGATAAAGGTTCCACGAAGGAGTGAGCATCCGCTACTGACATGTTACACCCGCCTGTTGCTCCTTGTCATGATCGGGAAATATCAGAAAAAAATCTGTGGATACCTAAATGCGTAATTATTGCCTTAAAATTAGTTTTTAAAAAAAAGTCAAGATTTATTTTACTGTACTGATACCACTATGTGAAACTTCTCAAGAAAAGGAACAGCTTTGGTCATTTATGCAGGAAAATGGTACTATATGATATGATAGCTCCGTCAATAGTGTATTCTGAATTTGCAGGCTTCCAGTTGTTTTTTTTTTTCATTAGGTAAAGAAGCGTTTAAAATAATAGTAAAAGATTTAATAATAAAGAAAATAAAAACAAGAATTTGTTAAATTTTTTATGAGAAGAAGTACACTAATTACTAAATCTCCTTTGGGGCTGTAAATTCACGACATTGTTGCATATAATTAATCTTAAAAGATAAAAGTAGTAAAAAATTTTTTTGAGAGATGAATGTTACATGTAATACTGTAAATGAAAAATAACTATCTTGACCTATTTAATTAATTCATGGTATTATATTAAAACAAGAGGCATATGGGACACATCGCTCATCTGAGCATATGGGCTAGTTAAAAAAAAACACAAATCAGCTTATTATTAAAAAAACCTACTTGTTTGAGGATTTGTTTCTATTTCTAATTTGAGAATGTCAATATTTCAATAAAGTAAGCAAAAGTCATGTATAATTTTGCAATACTTGAAAAGAAGACTTTTTTCCAACACATAACTCGATCTCCCATTGTGACATCACCCTCCCAGAAATTTTTTGAATAAATTTAAATCCCCACTACTTACAGATGCTTACATGTATTTTTGACAAAACTTCTCTGTTCTGGAGATTTTTTCCTATACCTGTTTATGTAAAAATTCGATCATCCATTGTGGCCCCGCCCTATCCAGTGGGTTATGATTTGAACAACCTTGAATCCACACTACCTGAGGATGCTTCTTCATGAGTTTCATCTTTCCTGACCCAATGGTTCTGTTCTAGAGAAGATTTTTCAATATTTTTCCTATATATTCCTATGCAAAACTTTGATCAGCCATTGTGGCCCCACCCTACCCCTGGGGGTCATGGTTTGAACAAACTTAAATCTACACTACCTTAGGGTGCTTACACATGAGTTTCATTTTTCCTGTCCTAATGGTTCTGGGGAAGTAGATTTTCCCTTTATATTCCTATGTAAAACTATGATCAGACATTGTGGCTCCGCTTTACCCCGGGGGTCATGATTTGAACAAATTTGAATTTACACTACCTGAGGATGCTTCCGTATGACTTTCATCTTTCCTGAACTAAGGGTTCTGGAGAAGACTATTTTAAAAAGATTTTCCCTAAATATTCCTATGTAAAATTGTGATCGGCCATTGTGGCTCGGTCCTTCCCCCGGGGCTCATGATTTGAACAAAGTCGAATTTACACTACATGAGGGGATGCTTCCACGGGAGTTTCATCTTTTTTAGCCCAAGGTTTCTGAAGAAGATTTTTTAAAGATCCCATAATATTTTCATCAATTCATAATTATCTCCCCTTGGAAGAGGACTTGGCTGGCCCAGTGGTTTCTAAGAAGAAGTCGAAAATGTGAAAAGTTTACAGACAGACATACATACGGAGGTACAGACGGACTACAGACAAAATGTGATTAAAAAAGCTCACTTAAGCTTTAGCTCAGGTGAGCTAAAAAGCAATGGAATTACATGTATAAAACAATGTTATTTCCTGTTAATTGAAAGCGACGTACTGTTCATGATTCTTTTTTAAGCTAATAGCACGTTAAAAAAAAACAAACATTTCCTTCCATTTTTACGCCAATTAAACAGCATTATTTATTAAATGACCATTAAATAACTGTAAATTTATTCTTCCATCATTCAAACAAAGTGAAAAACTATTCTAAGATTTATTCAGAAAATGATTTTGATTGTTTTAAAGTAAGTAATCGAAAGAGTATACTTAAGAATTAAACATTTGAAAAATTTTAAAAAGCAATACAATTGTATACATGCAAACTTGTGTCAAAACCTGAGATTTAACTCGTCTTTGCATATGATTAGGAAAACGTCATCTTATGAATTTGTGTATCGATCGGTGTCAGGGCGGCTACAAACGGTAAGGCATGCCTTAAAAGTCATGGAACTTAAGTTCTAGATTCCTCAGCTATGTAAAGGAAGGTCAGAGTTCAAATTCATGGTACATTGTAAAGAAGTTTAATCATGACGTCAAAGATAATTTAACAGCCCAAAAAACTAATTAACGACATTGTGATTTGTAAATAACAACTTAGACTAATTTATTTTATCAATTATTTATAAAATCTTGTAAAATTGCTATATTTGATAGCAATACAGATTTGTAATGCAGGAAAGCATCTCGTCAAATAAGACGTCATCAGCCTTAAAATGACGCAGTACAGATGATTCAGAGGACTAGATTTACTGTTTAAATAAATACAAAAGTGCTTAAATAAATATGATGTCATTCCAATAAAAAAAATAATCATTAAAACTCAAACAAAAAATCTATTAAATACAATCTGTGTTTTCGTGATTTACATCAAAAGTGCAAGGGCATATACTACTTTGTTTGAGCTGAAATATGCAATGTTTGCTTATAAAGTGTATATTTTGAAAAGTGCTGGGGGCTTATTCTGGTCTGCATACCATTATTTTTATTTATATCAGAGTTTAAGCGAAGTAGGAATTTTTAGCTATAATAATACACATTTTCGGCAAAGTTTTCAGTACTTCTCAAACACCACAGACTAGCTCCCAGCACTTTTTGGGTAGAGGAAATAAACACCATTAAACATGCATCAATTTTTTTTCTGTATGCACTTGCACTATCCTCATTTCCTTCATTCGGTTTAACAATTTTATTTTTACACAAGTCACGCTGATACATGCGATATAACTCTCCATATCCATTATGGATATCCTATCCATTATGGATAACTATATTACATTTTTTACAGGTATTCGATAGCTTTGTTACATTTTTTTAAAAGAGCTTCAAGTAATACATATTAAATCGGTGCTAAAGTAACATTTTCCATATCGGTCCTTAACATAGCTGAGTCACCATGTGTACAGCCTAAATAAACTTTTTTTAGCCTTACAAGCCTTACATAGGAATAGAATCTTTTTCATAATTTTCTTTTTCAAAAGACTTAGCTAAAATTATTTCTAAACCAATAAATAAATTTAAGTTTACTGAAAATTTTTTTTATTGTAATCAATAAGTGTCCTCCTTGAATGTGAAAGTCTAAAACATAGTATTGCTGTGCTTTGTAATGGTAATTTTGTTTCATGTCTTACCGAGGTAGGAGAGGCAGAGAGTGACCAATCAAAGTCTGACCAATCAAAATCTAACAAATGAAATTCTGACCACGCGGTGTGTTACTCTGCCTTTTCTCCCATCTACATCCTTGGAGGACGGGCGTTTTTTCAGAGTTTGTTATTTATTATATCAAGATTTTGGTGAGTAAAATTATTTCATTTTGTCTTCAATAGGTAAAATTTCAGTTGTCATTCTTGGACACTCAATTGAGCGTCGTTTTCATGAATTCTTGAAACATGGTGACGTTAGATATTCTGCGACCCTTGGTCTTGGAGAAACGCATTCCGTTTTGTACAGGTGTGTGGGTGGAAGAAAGGTTCGTGATGTAATATCTAAGGATATGGAGAGCGTGTTTGCTTTAGATCCAGATGTAGTTGTTCTAATGATTGGAGAGAACAATATTAGTCCTAGTACCGACGCTACCTTGTTAGCTGCAGAAATTGAATCTGTGGTATAGGTAATTCATCGCCGCTATAAAGTTGCGAAAATAATTGTTTGTGAATTATTGCCACGTTTTGGTGTTCGTTTTGGGTACAATGATATTGCAGACAAAGTAAACGCAATATTGGGAGATGCATTGCCAGCACTTGGAAACTGCGTATCTTGGGAACATGGGAATTATTTTATTTCTCCCCGTGAAGGAGACTGCAGTCGTAAATTTGTTCACGACGGAGTTCATATGAATAGTCAGTGGAATGTTTATTTATATAGAAGTATTAGGGGGGCTTTTATTTCAGCAAGAAGAAAGATATCCTTCAAATTGATAAATGTTTATCACCATTTTGTTACTTTTAATGTTCGTCAGTTTTCAGATAGATATTCTTTGGAATTATACAAGATTTTGTTATTTTAACAGTATGATAGGCATTTCGGATGTCTAGAAATGTATTACAGGTATATATATCCTTTTTCTGTGAAGAAAATGCGTTGGAAAAGTATCAGCCAATTTGTTTGTTTTGTGGTTAGTTAATTACTAAAATATTGTGAATTTTTACAGTACTTTAGGCAGATCCTAAGTACAAGTTTCAGGCAGTTTTTTGTACCTGCCAAGTTTCAACCAATTTGGGTTGTTTCATTTTAGTTTCAGTTTTTACCCTGCAGATGGCGAGTTTTTCCATAGTTTTTTATTTGATGCCTATGAATGTATTTTAATGCATTCCAGACTTATCCTTTGTCTGTGAAGGAAAATCGTTGGAAAATGTTTGCCAATATGTTTATTTTGGTATTAGTTGATTACTAAAATATTGTGAATGTTACAGTACTTTAGGCAAGGCCTAAGTACAAGTTTCAGGCAGTCTTTTATACTCGCCATTTTGTACCCATGCGGGTCTTTTCATTTTAGTTTCAACTTTTACCCCAGCAATTTATTTTCCATCGTTTGTTTATTTGATTAGTCTAGAAATGCATGTTGATGCGTTTATCCTTTTTCTGTTTAAAAAGATAACAATTCGTTGGTAAAATATCTGCCAATTTGTTTCTTTCGGTATAAGTTGAATACTAAAATATTGTGAATTTTTACAGTTCCTTAAGCAAGTCCTAGGTACAAGTTTCAGGCAGTCTTTAGCACTTGCCATTTAGCCAGTTTGGTTTTTTTAAATTCATTTTAGACCCACTTTTACCTTGATGATTTTCATATCGATTTCACTTCAAGTTGATTTACCTTATCATGTTCGATTTATTGGTCCAGATTTTGAAAGAATAATAATAATAATAATGATAATAATAATAAAAAAAATCCGCATTTCATTTTTGAAGGTATAATTTTACTGTTTGTATTTGCTATCCTGTTTATATAATATTGTGTCTTATACATATAGTTGTTTTTCACTATTCATTTATCAAGGTTTTATTTGTTCTGCAACTGCGCTTAGATACATTACAAGCCCTTCAAGTACCTCGTTTGTAGCAGTGATGAAAACAATTAACAACAGCCGAACAGGTAGTTATCTGTAGGAAAGGCATTACAGCCTTCTTGGGAATTTGACACGGTGCGAGGGGTATCGGCTTCAAAAGTGGTGATTTATTACTTTTGTCAGCCTTTCGTTTTATCTGGCGGATAGCTCTTACTGATCAGCAGCGGCTTCGTGCTGTTTACTACTGGCATTTGCAGTCGCACAATGGGTGGTTTTATTGGCTTACGGCAATTTGGGAAATACAGACCCAAACAGAAAAAAACAGCCTATCGGACCATGCTAACAACTCATGTGTAAATCATGGTTTTGATATGATTTCGGTATAGGAAAATTTTACATGTAAATGAGCTAATGAGTCATGGTTCTGATTTGATCTGTTAAACTAAACAACTAGCAAGAAAACCATGGCCCTGGTATGATCTGTTGTAGAGCTAACAACTCGTATTAAAACCATGATCCTGGAATGATATGTTGTAGCTAACAACTCGTATTAAAACTATGATCCTGAAATGATCTGTTGTAGCTCACAACTCGTATTAAAACCACGATCCTGGTATGATCTGTTGTAGCTAACAACTCGTATTAAAACCATGATCCTGGTATGATCTGTTGTAGCTAACAACTCGTATTAAAACCATGATCCTGGTATGATCTGTTGTAGCTAACAACTCGTATTAAAACCATGATCCTGGTATGATCTGTTGTAGCTAACAACTCGTATCAAAATCATGATCCTGGTATGATCTGTTAAATTGAACAACTCATAGGAAAATTCTACTTCTTATACAATGTAACTAAACACTTTGATATTTGCAATAAAGTTCTCTTTAATGTTTGATATTAAATAATTTCAGTTACCAAAAATTAAGAAAAATATTATACACATACATGTATGTCACATGAACCATGACGTCATATAAATATAATCCCAACAAATGATCTTCCTTAATGAGATGACGATTTAAATATAAAACATTATCCAAACTATTCACTGAATTTTATAAGAACAGAATCACAGAAATCCATTCTTCTTAAAGAATAATCCGGAACTAATTGATATCACTGCTTATTTATGATTCTGCAAAAGCATATAATTACAACATTTGTTTACTACAGAATCAGTAGAGTGGTGGATCTATTATTCAGAATCACAAACACTGAAAGGCTCCCAATGAAGTACGTCTATCCTCTGATATAAGCTCTTTATATGTGTATAAAAGCACCCTGAAAAGAAACGTAGAGAAAGTGGTATTTATTTAACGATCAACATATCATTATCTTTAGATCATGAAAATATGAAATATTCAAGTACTTTCCCCATTGCATTAGTGAAAAGAATTAGATTAATCACCAAAAGAATAATGTTGAAATGTAATATTATTTACGTACACAAATTTTGTCTTCACCAAAGGCGGGTCTTTTGAATTTGGTAATTTGAATGCAACTCAGATGTTAATCATGAAGATGGAAATGTCGGTAGCTGCAAAAGAATTTCATCTTTATAAATAAACATTTTATATAACGATTAACATGTACATGTACAACAAATATTTGAATCAAGGAGGTCAATTTGATGCTTAAATTAAGTTTTCAATTCAAATCCATGTAAAGCTTTGCTATGTCTCTTCTACACATTTAGAAAGAAAAAATAAATCATGCACTTGCTGGTAGAAACTAGAAATTAAAAAAAGGTCAATAATAAAATTAATGAATTATACTCACCGAGTATAGAGTTAATAGTCCAGCACTTATTTTTATTGCTTATATGATGCAAAGGCTTTTCTTTTAAATCGGCAACAAGAAAACGCGCACATCTTGTTTATCAGAATTCAAATTCTGACCTAGATCAGCTGCAAACTACTGTACTACAGCGTGCTGCCCAGCAGGAGAATTGCATAACAAGGTTACTATGACTCTGAAACTGAGCAGTGATCCAATCCTAATCTAATGCCTCAAAGTTAGATTGGGAGTGCATCGCAAATATTACATGAAGATATTTAAACAAAATACATGTGTGCTAATTTAAATATGAATTATTGTATTTGTTTGTCATTTCATTCATCTTCAAAAAAATTATTGTCTTTGTAACTATACCTGTACATGCTGTGTGCATTTTAATTATTAAAACTTAATTTTTCTGTTCTCTTTTAAATAAGACTTTTATTGATGTATGCATGTTGTTTGATTCTCCAAGCTAGAGTGAATTTAAAGCTTGCATTTTCACCTATCATAGATGACAAAGTTAACACACCATACCAGGATCATACAACCAATTCTGACAAAGTTAACAAATCATATAAAACTCATGATTCTCAACAGAGAAGTTAACAGATCATGTGTAACTAGTATGGAGTTTAAAGACAAAGTTAAGAAACCATATCAAAATCACAAACTTTAGGCAGTTAAAGTTAACGAATTATTTCAAACTCATGTTCTTTTGTTTTCTAAGTTAATGACACATGTCAGAATCGCAAGAAAATCATAGCAGACTCATTCCCCAGAAACAAACCATATCAGGATCATACTTCCTTATTTGTCATCTATGATTCCAGTATGATCCATTAAATGGATAATGTCTAAATCATAGTTCAAAACCATGTATTCGTGAGTTTGATATGATTTGTATGTGTTTTTGGCATGATTTGTTAGGAAAAGTTTTTGTTTGGGGATCTGTTCCTAAACACTTTTGGTTCTATTATTTACTATATTTCCGAAAAAATTTTGGCAACAACTGTAGGAGATACAGGGTGTTTTATGGAAAACCGGCAGAATCATTGAGGTGATTGAAATTAATTGTAAGAAAAGGTTAACCAATTTCTAGTTTGTTGTATTAGATTTACGTATTGTATTGAGCCATGAGAGTGGTTATAATATGTAATATTAAATATCAATATGATCAAATACGTTGTCATGTAACTGACTCTTACAGTTGGGGCCTACACTACAGTGAGGTCTTACAATTCTTGTTTATTGTCAATTAAGGCCGAAGCCTTTTACAGTTTAGGTTTATACAAAACATAATATATTGGATACATACTTCTTCCTTAATTTTAAATTTCCATAGGTATATTTACCAGCATTATGCCAGGCAAAAGGAATAAAGCCCAACAGTCCAAAACAAGTCAGGCGAAAAGACCACGTCGTGCACAAAACGGAAGTAGAGGGTCCACCGCCAGTGATGCTGTGGCCGTCGATACAAGCACCCAGCCTCTTGATTTTCCTCCTGAAACCTTGGCTGCATTAACCCAAACCATAACAAAGTCAGTCACGGAGAAGGTGTTAGCAGAGATAAAACCACTGCTGCAAAATCAGGGGAGTATATCTGTTCATAATATAGGGGGAGATAGGGGAAATAATGCTTCCACTACATCAAGCAATAGCTTAACAGCAGGTCCTTCTGGGTCAGTTTGTCAAATAACAAATATGTAGGTGGATTCAGGTATCTCAGGATTGGTATCGGGCGCTGTAATTGAACACAGTTCACAGATTGTGGGTACTGAACTTCCACCTGCAGCAAATGTAGGTAAGAAATCAGGTTTTGTAAGCTCATCAGTACCAATAGAGGCAACGGTTTCTGACAAAATAAAATCTAAAATTTGGTCAAAACAATATGTTGATATGGCTCTGTTGTTAAAAAATATGATAAGGAGTTCAGGGAACTCATAGAACAAGGTGAGGTAGAATGGGGTGATGTCCATATGGAGATATATGTTAATGCTCGGCTCAAACAATCAGAAAAAAAGTCAAACAAATTAACACAAGACCGTTCGTCACTTGGTACGTATAAGGAAATCCCTCAGGGGTCATGCTTTGCCTATCACAAAGCTGGAAGGTATTGTAGGCTTGGTTCATCATGCAAATTCCAGCACAGATGTTATAATTGTGGTAGCTTTCATCCAATCTATATTTGTAAAAAATCATTTCAACGGCCATTTCGTTTCTTGGACAAATCCAGAACCCAAATACCATTTCAAGGAAATTGCACATCAGCCAACACAGGTAATGCAAAATTCTCAAAGCAAACCTATCCCACAAAAGGGTCCAACTCCAGTAAATCCCAGTAGATTAGCGTACTTGGTGGTGGGGTATGATAAAGTAGAAACAGAATTTTTAGTTAATGGTTTTCAATATGGTTTCCACATTGGTTACACAGGGGAGAGTAGAAATACTCTTTCAAAAAATCTAAAATCAGCACTGGACTTACCAGAAGTTATTAGCAAAAAGTTACGCAGCACAGTTAAGGTTACAAATGGAAATATTGGTGATTTTTTAAGATAAAAATGTGCATACTTTATTAGGATGGGCGATTCTTTTTACGAATTCACTGATATCAAAAAAATGTTATGTAGTTTAAATCTACATGTTGGGGACATTTATATTTTTTATTTAGACTTGTCATGTGATGTCGACGTCACATGACTTTAGCAATTATACTTGCAGTTTAGAGGTCATCTATAAATTTCAATATTGCAAGGGCATAACCAAGTTAAAAATCTTAGTTAAGGTCTTCCGTCTCCAACGGAAGACCTTCTACTGATTCTGTTGTTTCTTTTCCACTATTATTATTATTATTCTTTTTTTTTCTTACCGATTTTGTGCAGACGATTTCTCGAGAACGCCTCAACAGTTTTTCATGAAACTTTCAGCAATGATAGGAAACTATTCGAACTTCATGCGTTTTTTTTTATTTTGCCGTCGTCACTTCCGGTCGCGAGATATGGCCATTTTTCTGTTTTTAAAGTGTCATTTTGTCCGAGAGTGTTCTCGAAAACGGTTTGAGATTGGGTCCTGAAACTTTCAGGGATGATAGATTATGACTCGCAGATTTCAGAAGGATATATGGTTTTTGTTGCCGACACGTCCGTCGTCCACCGGAAGTATTTTAAAAATATGCAAAATTTTATTTTTTCTTTTTTAAATGTTTCTTATGGAGGCAAATAGAGTGTCTCGAGCAATATTATGTCCACCGGAAGTAATTTTTTTTCAAACTGGAAGTAGTCCAAAAAATGAGCATCTTTGCTGGAAATTATCAGGGATGATTCTTTCACACTCAGAGAGGAGTTATTGGTCATTTTAAGTACTTCCGGTCACACCGGAAGTGAATTATAAAGACTGGAAGTTGTTTGAAATTGATAGATTTCACTCTGAAATGTGTTCTCACGTATCTTTAATAATTGATCTGAACACTTTTTTTCATTTAAAGTTGTTTTATAACCTTATCAAAAATCGAACGGAAGACCTACTCGTTGCTTGCAACGAGGTCTCATCTAGTTATTATTATTATTCTTTTTTTTTTAGACAAAATTTTGTGCAGGCGATTTCTCGTAAACTATTCGGTGGATTTCAATGAAAATTTCAGGAATTATAGGTCATTATATGAATTTTATATAAAATTCCGTTTTTTGGAAAATTCGCTACCAGTGCAAAGTTATGGGCATTTTCCTGATTTTAAAATGCAATTTTGTCTTCGAATGTTCTCGAAAACGGCTCAAAATATATTATCTGGAGACTTGTTAGAGATGATAGACCATGAGTTATAGATGTGCAATTTTGCCTTCGTTTGCGTCGTCAGTACTTCCGGTCGCTACAGGAAGTGAATTCAAAATGTGCACTTTTTCAACTTTTTTTGTTTTTCAATATTTTTCTTTGATATAATTAATGGTAATTAAGACCCTACTGGAAAGGCCAAATATATAATTTATTTAAGAATTGATCAATCCGCACACTAGATATTCGCATTTAAAAATCTGAAGCGTGTCCAAGATGGCGGCGGTCTTCGTAAACTCCGCCATTAAGCAAGTCGGGTTCTAGAAAGTCAGCTTAGCGTTTAGATGAACGAAACTTCTACCAAAAAGATTTATGAAAAGTAAAGGATTCTTTAGATTGCTACATCGCAATTACGTTGCATTGCTTTTAGTTTTAATATGAGGTTTCCTCAAACTTCTATTGAAATTGCTTTTGTCTGCATCTCATAGTAGAATACAACATGATTACAAGTGGAAATACGATGACTACAGTCTTTTGTTTTGCACCAGGGAAAACTTATCCTAAACCATGGTTATAAGTAATAGCTTTTCAAGAAACTTGCCTGACTTAATATTCACTATGTTTCTGAAGTATTACTTGACTTCTGTTTATTTTACCTCTCAGGCTTATTAAATGAATAGAAAAGACAAAAGTAAGAAAAACATTTTTTTATAAAAGATTGTTTATTAAAGATTATAGAAATATTCTTGTAATAAATGCAAGTTATTGAACATAAAGAGTATCAGATTCCTTCACCGTCGGAAGGCGAGTGATTTTTTTTCAGTGAAACATTCCAGTCTTTTCATGAATGTGTAACTCATCTCCACTTTGGGGGTAAACAGGATACAAAATTCGTGGAAAATTTTACTGAATTCACAACTTTAGTATAACTTGGCCGTATACGATATATTTGTATAATGTGATTTTACTTTCTAACGCTCGAAATTCCGGTAATAAGAACATACATTTCTAAGAGGAAGGTATGGTTTTAGCTTTATTGGGCCTTAAAAATGTAATGACATCAAAAAGTTTTGAGTTTAATAAATGACTCTGATAAATCAGGAAGGAATATGGCATGAAGGTTTACCATTCTGCAAATATGACGTCATTAATGAGAAGCATTTCTCTATTATCAAAAGAAAAAGCCTCTAAATGGCTCATTTCAAGGGTGATTTTCCTTTAGAAAACAGTGTCCACAGCCGTCGCCCACGTTTATTTTTTGATATTTTGTGCAAAATTCAAAAAGAAATCACATATCTCAAGATCTTTGTGGGCGATGCCTGTGGAAAATGTTATCTGAAAGAAAATACCATTGAAAATTGGTGTCTTCTGCAACTTTTTAAGAAAATACGGGAAAATGCACATGTTTATGACGTCATAAATAGCATTTAAAACACATGTGAGAAAAATTACTTGTATGATTTTTCTGCATCGAATTACAATTATTTAAAAAGCATGAGTTTTCAACTTTTAAAGCAGTTTCATTTTTGTTGAAAATCACAGGGCAAAATTTGTATGGAAACCACACCTTCTTCTTTTCATTGAAGCTATCAGATCCATTAAATAGATCAAACATTTCAAAGGAATAGCACTAAGAACTACTTGTGACCTTTGGCACGAAATAATGTATCCTGACCCGACTTAAGTAGTAGACAAATGGCGACAATAGTGCAGAAATATAACATTGGCATGCCTGTATATGGAGTTGCATGGAATAAAAAGTTGAATACATATCGAATAAAGGAAAGAAAACAGTATTATCTGTTCATCACTAATAGATTATCTATCCTAAAAATTACTGTTAAAACTCAAGTAACAATTTCCTATGTGTTCATCTTGAGCAAGTTTGGCGCGAAGATTTACTCGTTGCGTTTGACGCAAAATTAGGAATAGTGACCGCCTTTCATTATTCTAGGACAGATGTACTGTTTCAGAAGTATGTAAAAATAGATTCAGAGATGTGGTCCCAATAGCGTAACAGTAAGCGCTTTGTATTTTCATGCTGGCGACCCGGGTTCAATCCCCTTTGTTTCCATAAAAAGTTTTATCACTTTTTCAGCTCGATTTTGCGGGTTTTCTTTTTTCAGAATCGGACGGAAGACCTCTCGTTGCTCGCAACGAGTTTCTTTTCTAGTTTATTTTATAATTCTTTTCAACACTATATGTTGTTTGTGAAAAGTGCTGCGAACCTATATAGATTCCCTTTTTTAATTGTTAAAAATTAATTTGTTGGACGGCAGGTTGAATATTTTGCTGGTCAACAACATTAAATATAGCTATAATTAATTTTTATGCAAGATTTCAAGAGGTTCGCAGCACTTTTCAAATACCTTAATGGTTCTTGAGTTTATGTGTAAAATTTTGACAAGATACATTGAGGGTATGCCCTTGCAATAAATCGATTTATTGGGGCCCTTCCATTACTTTTTCAAAGAATCTGCATACAAACACACGACAGTACCGCTTGTCTGGAGAATGCACGTACAGTTTATAAATAAAATACTAAAATAGACATCGCATCTAAGTTAGCGGCTTCTTATTTTACAGCAAATAATATTTTATTTGAGAACGAAAGACATTTTTCATTGTACAAAATGTGACTTGATCAGCCTCTCACTGTGTACAAACTGCGTCATTTTTGCGAGATGACGTCACATTGACAAGTGCATTGCGATCGATGCATCGTTTGTATACATTTTTACTGTTGTGTGAGATTAAACAAACGCCGAAACTGCATGTAATATTAAGTTTGTATGTAGTATACAACTATCAAGCTGTTTGAAATAGCAAATAATTTCATTCTGTGGTATTTTGAAGACCTTATATTATGGCTGACGTCATAGTAAACATTTCCGTACAAATTAGGCCCCACCTCCTTAATGTAACCTTAACTTGTACCTGGTCAAAAGGAGATAAATTTGGGTAAGAGTATTGTACGGTCTTTTCCAAGAAAAACCACTGCCAATTTCAAATTGTTCCCCTTTAGGTTAGTTAGCAAGAAAATGGAGGGTGAGTACCGTATGATCCATCATTTGTTATATCCGGAAGGTAAGTCTGTCAATGATGGCATACCCGTGGGAGAGTCATTTGTTCAATATTCTTCTATAGAGGATGCTATTCAAAACATTAAGCAGTGTGGGAAAGGATCATATTGTTGCAAAACAGATATTTCGAGTGCATTTCGAATGATCAATTTACAGTAATAACAGTTTGAATACTTTGGTTTCACTTGGCATTGTCATTGGTATTTTGACACATGTCTTCAGATGGGTTGCAGTTCTTCCTGTCGTATATCTGAAAGGTTTAGTACAGCACTTCAGTGGAAAGCATAAGAAAAATTAGGAATTAAATTCATGACTCAGTACTACAGAGTGGGTATTTTTAACAGTTTGCGCCGACATAGGTGTACCTATGGCTAAGGATGCGACACATTACCCCTTAGAACCAGTTTTGAGGAACCTGTTGACTTCAACATTGGCACCAGCTTCCACTCAAACATATAAACGGACATGGTCTATTCATAGAAATTCTGCAAACAAATTTGATTTGAGTAATGATCTTCCCTTCTCTCAGGAAATTTTGGCTTTGTTCATCTCTTATTTATTTGCCGAAGGTAATGCAGCATCATCTATCGTGTCATTTATTTCATCAATAGCATATATACATAAAATTAATAATTTGCCTGAAATACATGATAATGCTTTCTCATTCAGAAACTATTAAGTTCCTAGTGAAACTCTGAAATTTAAAATGCAGTGATATTAATCAAGACATTCTTCTGTGTGTTATGTGCAGATTTAAGTAGCATACAGAAAGAAATAGATACACCAGAGAGTTGGTAAACCTTTCGGTAAGTGGCATTTAACCGTTAAACGGTGAGCGATACTCGTATACCTAAATACAGTGTTATATTGTCTTCACAACGGCGAAGATCTCTCAAAAACGAGCGTTGAACAATACAGATAATACGGGTGAATTGTTAATGGAACAAGATGAACAAGGTAAACAGAAAACTGAAGGTTTTCAACTTTAGAGAAATTATGCAGGGCATTTCCAGCATACAGACAATGCTAGCTAACTTCATGTTACAACTCGATGGTCAGGGTGAGTATCTTGACGACATTACAAACGAAATTAGAGCGAAAAACGGTATTCAGGAGAGGCTAGAGAATGTCCAGGAGCAGGCCAATGATACTATCTACCTCGTAACAGAGTTGCAGGACAATCAGAAGAAAATGGAGAGAGAATTAAATAGACCAGGGATTACGTAGTTAAGCTTGAATATCGTGTGAACACGCAAAATAATCAAATTATCGACCTCAAATCAAGATCAATGGAGAACAATATTATTATCAGTGGGTTAGAGGAAAAAAGTCCAGAAAAAAAGTCCCGGAAAATCTCGCCAAATTCTTAGAAATGTTTTCATCTCCGAAATGGGGATGGAAGAGACACCAGTTTAAGAATTCCGAATAAACCAATTTTTCTGCAGGGGGGGGGGGGGGGTATTATGTACAAAGAAAGTTCCCGAGACCCATCTGTCTACAATTCAGTGATAAGACACGAAAAGACCTTGTGATGAAGCATATTAAAGTTCTTAAAGAAAAAGAATCAGTTATGAGTAGCACAGCGGGACGACCGGAAGAGATCCAGGGAGGAAAAAGCAACTCTACGAAGTTCAAAAGAAGTATGCGAAACGCAGTATCGAGTCAAAAATCAAGGGGGATAAACTTGTATTCACGCAAAGCAACTCAATTTACCGGGAGAAAGTTGGACCTTGCAAACCGCAGACGAAGTGATCACAGATGACGTGGTAAATACTGCCGTTAGTACAGGAAAGTCCATAGAAAAAACGGGAACCGGTTCATAGGACACGCTACGCAGGTCGACTCCTACAAACAGATCAAGAAATCGCTGGTGGATATCATGTGTGTCGAGACGGTGCCAAGCGCGAGTCACAATATATACGCCTACCGTTTCTCAAGTAGTGATGGAGTGGTGCATGAAGGTTCAAATGACGATGGAGAGCATGGAGCCGGTAAGTTGTTATTAAAAACGCTGGCCGATAACGAAATTAACAAAGCACTTGTAGTTGTGTCAAGATGGCATGGAAATAACATCGGACCCCGTCGCTTCTCGGACATTAAGGAAGCAGTTCTCGGTGCGGCAAAGAAGTTACCAGTCTCAGTTTGATAACTTTCAATCTAGCATAAAAGGTGAATTCCGACTGTTATTTGAGTGGACCACTATCTTGAACCAATCTTATTACCGTTGACAGTGTTTCAAAGTGAAACAAACATCAGGTGTTTATTGAAATATTCCGGAATATTTAATGTTTACCCAATTATTCCGGCTTATTTTGAAATGGGGTATTTCCTGTTTTGTTTTTCGAATTTGGTAAACAATTTTCTTTTCATTTCAAATATTGCCTGGTGTTAACATAATATGTGAATATAATATATTTGACTTAAATACCACATAACAATGGGGGAATCTATGCACATAGTCTCCATAATATTAAACAAATATACATTATCTAATTGATATAAAATAGTCAAGTTATGATTTGTTTAAAACCAGAGTTTTCTCTTTTATTGTTTAAGTTTTTAAACTTTAATCCTAACTTTTTATGCTCATATCCTTTATCTCTGTTAAATAGAAAAGTATTTGTGCATAGTATTCTCTACAATCCGTTAGCTTTTTTAATTTTTATAAACGTGCTTACTTCCAATTTATTATCATAACTTTAAAAAAGTTTTTGGCAAAATCCCCCCCCCCCCTAATCAACAACAAGAGGCATGTCTTTTTTTTCATACTTTTTTCAACTTTTTTCCCTTATATTTGTTTTTGACAACTGGGGGTCAGCATTATTCCTATCATCATACAGACATTTATGGAACATGGGAAAATAACATAAAAATACTGTCAGTAAACTGCCAAGGCTTGGGGGATATAGATAAAAGAGGTGATGTTTTCAGAAATCTTAAAGCTAAGAAATATAATGTTTATTTTCTTCAAGATACACATTTTTGTGGGAAAAGATGAGAACATGATAAGAACACAGTTGGTGTATAAAGCTTTTTTTAGTTCTTTTAAATCAAATTCATGAGGAGTTGCTATCTTATTTAATAATAATTGGGAAGTAACAATATGTAACCAGTTTAAGGATAATGAGGGAAATAATCTTATTTTAGATGTCCTCATTGAAGACTTACCTTTTTTACTGATAAATATATACGGCCCAAATTGTTATAGACACAATTTTTTTTTTAAGTTTACTTAATGAAATAGAGGATATAAATTGCTCTCAACACATTGTTATTGCAGGTGACTTCAATTTAATTTTTGATAAAGAGTTAGAGTCAATGAACTACGAAAATTTATACAATCCAAAATCAAAACTTGAAGTTTTTAAAATTATGGATGCTTTTAACCTAAAGGATGTTTATTGTGAAAATAATCCAAACTTAAAAAGATTTACATGGAGACGAAAAAACCCAATTAAACAAGCTAGGCTTGACTTTTTCTTAATATCAGAACCTTTGTTCACTGTGACTCCTTGTGCAACTTATGAGAATAGTTATTGGTCTGATCACTCACCAGTTGAGTTAAGTTGTAAATTAAAGTTCATAAAAGGAAGAGGATTCTGGAAATTTAATAACTCTTTACTAACTGATAAGGAATTTGCTAAAAAAAATAAAATGTAAGATTGAAGAGGTCAAAGTTAAGTATCTGTATTTTTTACGATGAAGACTAGCTGTATAGATAATGATGATATTCAATTTACTATTAGTGATCAACTTTTTCTTGATATTTTACTTATGGAAATAAGAGGAAAATCAATCTCTTATTCCACTTACAAAAAAGAAGGAAACAAATGAAAGAGAAAAAAAATTATAAAAAGAAATATTTGAATTAGAACAAAATTTAACAGAACAGTCAATAAATGAACTTGCAGAAAAACAAACAGAAATAGAAGAAATTAGAAAAAAAAAAAGGTTTAAAGGGCAATGTATCAGGTCAAAAGTTAAGTGGATTGAAGAAGGAGAAAAACCATCAAAGTACTTTATTAGTTTAGAATCAAGAAACTATGTCAGTAAGCAAATTCCCAAAATAGAAAGAGATGATGGATCATTTGTTTCTACCCAGAAAGATATTTTAGAAGAAACAAAAGTTTTTTTTATGAAAGTTTATGTAAAAAAAGGGAAAATGTTGAATCTGAAAATATTCTTGAAAAATTAAAAAATTATAAAGATATTCCCAAGTTAAGTAAAGAAGAAACAAATAGCCTTGAAGGTCCGGTGACACGTTCTGGAGTTCTTAAATTCCTAAAACAAATGAAAAATGAGAAGAGTCCTGGTCCCGATGGATTTACTTGCCAGTTTTTAGCTCATCTGAGCCGAAGGCTCAAGTGAGCTTTTCTGATCACAATTTTTCCGTCGTCTGTCCGTCCGTCTGTCTGTCTGTCCGTCTGTCTGTCCGTCCATCTGTAAACTTTTCACATTTTAAACTTCTTCTCAAGAACCACTGGGCCTATTTTGACTAAACTTGTACACAGCATCCTTGGGTGAAGGGAAATTTAAATTGTTAAAATGAAGGGACATAACCCCTCGCAAGGGGAAATAATCAAGAAAAGACAAAAATAGGGTGGGGTCATTAAAAAATCTTCTTCTCAAGAACCACTGGGCCAATAAGGCTGAAACTTACGTGAAAGCACCCTTGGATAGTGTAGATTTCAAATTGTTCAAATCATGACCCCCGGGGGTTGGGTGGGGCCACAATGGGGAATCAAAGTTTTACATAGAAATATTTAGGAAAAATCTTTGAAAATCTTCTTCCCAAGAACTACTGGGCCAGAAAAGCTGAAACTTATGTGGAAGCCCGCTGGGGTAGTGAAGATTCTAAATTGTTCAAATCCTGACCCCCGGGGGTTGGGCGGGGCCACAATGGGGAATCAAAGTTTTACATAGAAATATATAGGAAAAATCTTTGAAAATCTTCACCTCAAGAACCACAGGGCCAGAAAAGCTGAAACTCATGTGGAAGCATCGTGGGGTAGTGTAGATTCTAAACTATTCAAATCATGACCCCGGGGGGTAGGGCGGGGCCACAATGGTGAATCAAATTTTAAAGAAATATTTAGGAAAAATCTTTGAAAATCTTCTTCTCAAGAACCACTGGTCCAGAAAAGCTAAAACTGATGTGGAAGCACCCTAGGGTAGTGTAGATTCTAAATTGTTCAAAGCATGACCCCCGGGGGTAGGGCGGGGCCACAATGGTGAATCAAAGTTTTACATAAAAATATATAGGAAAAATCTTTGAAAATCTTCTTCTCAAGAACCACTGGGTCAGAAAAGCTGAAACTTATGAGGAAGCATCCTTGGGTAGTGTTAATTCTAAACTGTTCAAATCTTGACCCCTGGGGGTAGGGCGGGGCCACAATGGGGAATCAAAGTTTACATAGAAGTATATAGGAAAAATCTTTTGGAAATCTTCTTCTCAAGAACCATTGGGCCAGAAAAGCTTAAACTTATGTGGATGCATCGTGGGGTAGTGTAGATTCTAAATTGTTCAAATCATGACCCCCGGGGGTAGGGCGGGGCCACAATGAGGAATCAAAGTTTTACATAGAAATATATAGGAAACATCTTTGAAAATCTTCTTTTCAAGAACCACTGGGCCAGAAAAGCTGAAACAGATGTGGAAGCACCCTGGGGTAGTGTAGATTCTAAATTGTTCAAATCATGATACCCGGGGGTAGGGCGGGGCCACAATGGTGAATCAAATTTTTACATAGAAATATATAGGAAAAATCTTTGAAAATCTTCTTCTCAAGAACCACTGGACCAGAAAAGCTGAAACTTATGTGGAAGCATCCTGGGTAGTGTAGATTTCAAACTGTGTAAATCATGATCATTTGGGTGGGGTCACAATATGTATTACAAGGGGGAAATCTGGTAAAGAACAATATTGCAAAAAAATTCTCAGGTGAGCGATGCGGCCCATGGGCCTCTTGTTCAATTTTTTTTTGGGGGAAAGATTTAGGTTCTTTTATTACAAGAGCAATAAATAATTCATATGATCTTGGAATTATAACTTATATTCCGAAATCAGGAAAACCAAAACAGTTTTTTAAAAAACTGGCGGCAAATTAATCTACTAAATATAGTTTATAAAATAACTTCAGGTTGTATTTGCTGAACGAATGAAAACAAAATTAGATAAATTAATAAAAAGAGACCAAACTGGATTTATAAAAGGCAGATTTATAGGGGAGAATATTAGATTAATGTATGATTTGATGCATTATACAGAATTTAATCAAGGACCTGGTTTACTAATGCTTATAGACTTTGAAAAAGCATTTGATACAATCTCATAGAAATTTATATATCAAACATTGGACTCTTTCAACTTTGGGCCCTCCATTAAAAAATGGATTGAGACCTTCTATGGTGGTATTAAGTCATGTGTAATACAAAATGGTGTTATTTCAGACTATATATTTCCTCAAAGAGGCTGTAGACAAGGTGACCCAATTCCACCATATCTCTTTTTGTTTTGTGCAGAAATACTTGGAATTCTTATTCGAAATAATAAAGACATTAAAGGCATAACAATGGAAGGCGAAAAATATAAACTTTCACAATATGCTGATGATACATCCCTTATTTCAGATGCTTCACCTACCTCAATGGATGGTATTCTACGAGAACTCGATTATTCTGCAAATATTTCAGGTTTAAAAATTAACTTCTTAAAAAAAATGGTTTGGATTGGAAGTAAGAAATATCCAAGGAAGTTTTTTCACCATTCTCTGTGGAAGCTTGATTGGGATAATTCAAATTTTGATCTGCTAGGAATAAAATTTTCAGCTAATCTGGAGGAAATGCTTGAATTAAATTACATATCAAAATTAACTGATATAAAAAACCTGCTATGTGGTTGGAGTATGAGAAAACTCACCCAAATTTGTAGATTAACAGTAATTAAAACTCTTATAATACCAAAACTAAATCATCTGATTCTTACACTACCAAATCCTAAACCCGAATTTCTAAAAATGTTTGAGACAGAGTTTTTTCACTTTTTATGGAATAGTAAAATTCATAAGATAAAGAAGAATGTTATAATTCAGGACTATAAATATGGAGGGTTGAAAATGGTAGATTACACAGAATTTATTTCTGCACTTAAATCAAGTTTGATTAGAAGACTAATTAACTCAGATGCAAAATGGGTAACATTGTTTAAAGCTGAACTAAAAGCAGACATTGAAAGCATGTGGATAAGGGGCTCAGATTACATTCTAAACTTAGCAAAGAATTTAACAAACAATTCCTCGGTAAGACTTATAAATATAAACCAAGAAAACAAACGTGTTACTAGAACATATATGGAATAACCTACATATAATGATAAACAGAAAATCTTTTTTTCTGTTAAAGCTATTTTGATGAAGGCTTTGTCTTTTTAAATGACCTTTTTGATAATGATGGTAACTTTTTCTGCATTGATACCATAGTAAACTTTAAAGTGAAAACACATTTTGTTGAATAAAATGGTCTTAAGTAGAGCTATATTAAATTAAAAAGACTGAAGTATGCAAGAATAGAGGACATTAAAAGATTAAAGGTTATTGGACCAAATATTCCAAATGTAACTTTCATGTTTATAAAAGTAATAAAGGGTGTAAAGATATATATAAAATATTTATAAATATAAGAGAGAGCCAATCAGTTCTGTTTAAATTGACCACATAGAAACAATTGACCACTTGTTTGTAGAATGTTTCAAAGTAAAAGATTTATGGTGTAGGATTGAAGAATGGGTTTTGGAAAAAATTGAGATACATTGTTGTTTGATAAAATAGGAATACTTTTTGGTAAATACGAGAAAGGAATATATGTAAATTACAAAACTTTATAATACTTACTGTAAAACAATTTATTTTTGCTGGTAAATATAAAAGTGTTCCAAAATTAAGTATATATAGATATCCTAATAAAGAGGATTATAGGAGGAATTTTTATAGAAAAAGTTTTGTTATTACAAAGTTGTAAATATATGAAATACGAAAGGCACTGGCAAAAAATAAACTGAAACGTATTTTCAAAAAAAATCATCTATTACTATGATGAAATGTAATTATATGCTAATTTTAAGGATTTACATTAGTTAGTTATAGATATCTAAATGGATTTTTGTACTATTGCTGCCCCCCCCCTTTTTTTCTTAAAAAAAAGTTCACGGTTACAAGTAATCTTTGTACTGTTGTAAACAAACGAAATTATCAAGAAATTTATCGTGTATATGTATATGTGTTTATATGCTTTGCTTATATATATAGTTTGCTTTGTATACTTGAGTTGTATACTTGAGAAAGCCAATAAAAAAAGTTCCTGTTGCAAATCAATACCTTCAATGGATATTCGTTTACCAATAACCATAATAGTTCTGCATAAAATTTGTGATACGTTAGAACATACGTACGGTATCGAACATATATAAAAAGGTGTTAGTTCAAACAATATTTTTATTGGCTTTTCACGGTTTCCTTAGAATAGGAGAGAGAACATCAGTTTGCTCTGCTAATAAGGTTTTACAAGTTTCACAGATTACTTTTCAGAAAAGTAAAATTTTGATTCACTTTCAAAATTATAAACATTCTGATGGTAAAGTTTTTACTCTAACAATTAATTCTTGCAACGCTTTAAAATATTGTCCAATGGGGGCATTAGAACACTACATTAAGATGAGAGGGAGGACAGATGGGCCCCTTTTTTGCTCCCAAAACACTGCAGTCACAAGGCAAGAATTTTCAAACAGATTAAAGCAAAGCCTCATGTTTTGTAATTTGGATGTTAATAGATTCAAAGGACATTCCTTTCGAATAGGAATGGCCTCTTACTGTGCATCGCAAGGGCTGAGCGATAGTCAGATTAGATTCCTGGGTAGATGGAAATCGGATGCATTTAAATATT